>NC_091619.1:39465502-39769602 GCF_027580195.1 Bos mutus
GTTTTAGAATTGTAACCATAACCCAGTTTGATAGAAAATGGAATTTCCCTTTTTTGTTTTACACTTTGATACCTCTTATGAGATTTAGGGAGAAAAAATAGGGTGGAAATTAATTTAATTCAATATCCCTTTGATAGCTCATTTTCATGCTGAATTTTAATGCCCTTTCATTCTAACTGATGACACTTATATAGAGCTATCTTTTATAAATATTTGATAAATAATAAAGTGATACCTTAAAATATATACTAAAGATAATATCACATAAAGCCCATGTGATAATTCTAAATTTAATGAAAAGTAAATTTATAATTTGAATGTTTTCATGACAATATTACTTTCTGATATCAATTTAAAATGGTTGGCTTTATTAAATATATCACAGTGATGAATAATAGTTTCTTCTAGTTTTATACTTTGAAGAAGTGAAGTCGCTCAGTCGTGTCCGACTCTTTGCGACCCCATAGACTGTATAGCCCACCAGGCTCCTCTGACCATGGGATTCTCCAGGCAAGTATACTGGAGTGGGTTGCCCCTTCCTTCTCCAGAGGATCTTCCCGACCCAGGGATCGAACCTGGGTCTCCCGCATTGTAGGCAGACGCTTTACAGTCTGAGCCACCAGGGAAGCCTTAGTTTTATACTTTAAAAATATGTATTTCTATGTCTTTAAAGTAGTGGAGTTCAAGAAAGTGACCTTATAAAACCCCACTTAACACTTACCAAGGAATGTGGCCATAAGCCACTTTTAAAGTAATCTCCATTATCCCTTTTAGCTTGTTTTAGTGTTTTGGATAAAATGCCTAGAGTTTTTGAAACTTTCAGCTTATTCATCATCCTGTTATGTGGAACTTTATCAGAGGTTTCTTTCAAGGAAGTCAAAAGGACTTATTCCATGTGCACTTTGATAATACATTTCACTTCCCATCTTAATGAAAAAGTTATATATTATATAACTTATATATATAGAAATTATATATTAATCCATGACAATTATTTTATACCAGTGATTAAGTTGGTATTTTCTCTATTTGTAAGATATATATGTAATGTATTATGTCATATATACTTATATAGCAATCAAAATGATTCAATAACTTATTTCTAGTTCAAGTTATTAACACATAATCTACTTGGATGTTTATGGAAAACTATGTCCTCAGAGTAATGATAAATCTTTCTATAGTTATATTTTGATTATTTTATGAACAAAATGTATATTATATTCATATAGTGACAAAATTCATCAAAGTTGATGCTGAAGACACAAATCATTCAAGTAAAGGTTTTTTAAAAATAATAAATGTGTGGGTGACATATTTTTACATATTTTAGTTTTGTGTCATGATTCTGATTTGTATATAAAAAAGCCTTCTTTTTATGGTATAAAAACATGAGCTAGTTAGAATGCAGTTTTTCTGATTCATTGATATCTCATATTAAACTCCAAGATTCAGATCTAAGTAAAATACTTCCATTAAAGACTGAATATAAAAGACACAGAAAAGGCTGCTACAGTATCATAAATTATTTGAAAGGCCTGATATTACAGTCCTTTATTGAGTCCTATGTAAGTCACAATTTCCATGCAGATATCACTCCTCAGAATGGTTATGCACTTGGATCCCAGAGGCAGGTAGCCTAGATCTAAACTCAGGTCTGCCACTGAAGGAATTTACAACCTCGACCAAGTCATCAGCCTCTCAGAATCTCAGATGCCCCATCTACAAATGGAAATAATAATAACCATTTCCTCATAAAAACTGTTGAAGTTTTTTAAACTATAGTGAATTTTCACAACTAAACACATCCATGTAACCAGCACCTTAATCATGAAATAGAACATTTCCTCCAGATGTGTTCCTTACGTTCCTTTCCTGTCACTGGGTTTTAAAGTAACCGCCATGCTCATGTCTAAGAGCATACGTTAGCTTTGTCTACTTTGTACCTCCTGTCAATGGAATTATGCAGAATATTCTATTTTGTATCTGACACCTTTTCCTTAATATTATGTTCTGAGATTCATGTGCTGCTTGTAATTGTGAATATTTCATGAAGAAAGTCTAGAAGTCACAGAGATTGGGAGAAAGGGGTGGACAGTTCAGAATCAAGAATGTCCCTAGCAGCCTAACTTTGAATAGGGAAGTTAATTAGCATATAAAGAAACCATCACCATTATAATCTGTAGTTTGCTAAAATATTTTCCTTGTAGTTCAAATCTCTCTTCCATTCTGTACATGAACAAACATAAATACTACTATTAGTCTTCACTAATAGTGGTGAAGAAATTAAAGTGGTCACAAATATGAAGAGCTGAGGTCAGTTTAGGAAAAGTTATAATAATACTCATTTAGAATCCTTGTTTCTACTGTTTCCCCATCTATTTGCCATGAAGTGATGGGGCCAGATGCCATGATCTTCGTTTTCTGAATGTTGAGCTTTAAGCCAACTTTTTCACTCTCCTCTTTCACTTTCATTAAGAGGCTTTTTAGTTCCTCTTCACTTTCTGCCATAAAGGTGGTTTTATCTGCATATCTGAGGTTACTGATATTTTTCTCCCAGCAATCTTGATTCCAGCGTGGGTTTATCCACCTCAGCATTTCACATGATGTACTCTGCATATAAGTTAAATAAGCAGGGTGACAAAATACAGCTTTGACATACTCCTTTCCCGATTTGGAACCAGTCTGTTGTTCCATGTCCAGTTCTAACTGTTGCTTCCTGATCTGCATACAGGTTTCTCAAGAGGCAGGTCAGGTGGTCTGGTATTCCCATCTCTTAAAGAATTTTCCACAGTTTATTGTGATCCATACAGTCAAAGGTTTTGGCATAGTCAATAAAGCAGAAGTTCCAGGTATTTTTCTGGAACTCTCTTGCTTTTTCGATGATCCAGCAGATGTTAGTAATTTGATCTCTGGTTCCTCTGCCTTTTCTAAAACCAGCTTGAACATCTGGAAGTTCATGGTTCATGTATTGTTGAAGCCTGGCTTGGAGAATTTTAGCACTACTTTGCTAGCCTGTGAGATGAGTGCAATTGTGCAGTAGTTTGAGCATTCTTTGACATTGCTTTTCTTAGGGACTGGAATGAAAACTGACCTTTTCCAGTCCTGTGGCCACTGCTGAGTTTTCCAAATTTACTGGCATATTGAGTGCAGCACTTTCATAGCATCATCTTTTAGGAACTGAAATAGCTCAACTGCAATTCCATCACCTCCACTAGCTTTGTTCATAGTGATGCTTCCTGAGGCCCACTTGACCATCCAGACATTCCAGGATGTCTGGCTCTAGGTGAGTGAGTGATCACACCATTGTGATTATCTGGGTCGTCAAGGTGTTTTTTGTACAGATTTTCTGTGTATTCTTGCCACCTCTTCTTAATATCTTCTGCTTTTGTTAGGTCTATACCATTTCTGTCCTTTATTGAGCCCATCTTTGCATAAAATGTTCCCTTGCTATCTTTAATTTTCTTGAAGAGATCTCTAGTCTTTCCCATTGTTTTGTTTTCCTCTATTTCTTTGCACTGATCACTGAGGAAGGCTTTCTTATCTCTCCTTGTTACTCTTTGGAACTCTGAATTCAAATGGGTATATCTTTCCTTTTCTCCTTTGCTTTAGGCTTCTCTTCTTTTCACAGCTATTTGTAAGACTTCCTCAGGCAGCCATTTTGCTTTTTTGCATTTCTTTTTCTTGGGAATGGTCTTGCTCCCTGTCTCCTGTAAAATGTCATGAACCTCAGTCCATAGTTCATCAGGCACTCTGTCTATCAGATCTAGTCCCTTAAATCTATTTCTCACTTCCACTGTATAATCATTAGGGAGTTGATTTAGGTCATACCTGAATGGTCTAGTGGTTTTCCCCACTTTCTTCAATTTAAGTCTGAATTGGTAATAAGGTGTTCATGTGTGGAGCTGTGTCCCCTCCCTGCTATTTTCCTGGGGCAAAACTATGGTGGAGGTAATGAAGATAATGGTGACCTCCCTCAAAAGACCCCGTGCATGTACTGCTACAGTTCATGCCCCCAACCCTGCAGCTGACCACCACTGCCACAGACCCCTGCCTTTGCCAGAGACTCCCAGACACCCACAGGCAAGTCTCCTGTGGGGTCACTGTTCCTTTCTCCTGGGTCCTGGTGCGCAAGGTTCTGTTGTGCTCTCCAAGTGTCAATTTCCCAGTCCTATGTAAGTTCTGGTAGCTCTACGGTGGGGCTAATGGCGATCTCCTCCAAGAGCACTTACTCAATACCCACACCCAGAGCCCCTGTCCCTGTGGCTGACCACTGCTGACCCATACCTCCACAAGAGATGCTCAAACACAGTTCTGTCTCAGTCTCTGTGGGGTTCCTGGGTCCTGGTGCACACAAGGTTTGGTTGAGCTCTCTGAGCTTCTCTGGCGGGAATGGGGGTTTGATTTTAAACGTGAATTTGCCCTTCCTACCATCTTGCTGGGGATTCTCCTTTGGGCTTGGACATGAGGTATCTCCTCATAGCTGCTCCAGTGCCTACTGTCTTACTGCGGTTTCTCTGACCTTGGACGTAGGGTATCTCCACATGGCTACTCCAGCGAAGTGCAGGCGCCACTCCTGAGCTTGGATGTGGGAACAGTGACAGACTTTATTTATTTTTTTGGGGGGGGCCTCCAAAATAACTGCAGATGGTGACTATAGCCATAAAATAAAAAAAACTTCTTGGAAGAAAAGTTATGATCAACCTGGACAGCATATTAAGAAGCAGAGACATTACTTTGCCAACAAAGGTCCATCTAGTCAAGGCTATGGTTTTTCCAGTAGTCATGTATGGATGTGAGATTTGGACTATAAAGAAATCTGAGTGCTGAAGAACTGATGCTTTTGAACTGTGGTGTTGGAGAAGACTCTTGAGAGTCCCTTTGGACTGTAAGGAGATCCAGCCAGTCCATCCTAAAGGAGATCAGTCCTGAACGTTCATTGGAAGGACTGATGTTGAAGCTGAAACTCCAATACTTTGGCCACTTGATGTGAAGGACTGACTCATTTGAAAAGACCCTGATGCTGGGAAAGATTGAAGGCAGGAGGAGAAGGGGACGACAGAGGATGAGATGGTTGGATGGCATCACTGACTCCATGGACATGAGTTTGAGTAAATTCTGGGAATTGGTGATGGACAGGGAGGACTGGAGTGCTGCAGTCCATGGGATTGCAAAGAGTCAGACATGACTGAGTGACTGGACTGAACTGAACTGAGAATCCTTGCTTTTATCTATAAGACAAAAAAAAGAAAGAAAGAAAGAAAACTGTCAGACTTTTTAGAGTGTATAGAAGAATGGCCTTTTATATAGATGATTTTCTGCTGTTGTGGTTAGGTTCCAGGAAATATTAAGAGTAAAAAATAAAGTTTTATAATAAGATATAGTTAATTCAATTGCATTCTTCACACAGAAATTTATAAAACACTATGTTCTAAGCTCTGCATTTGGTACTAGAGATGCAAAGGTAAAAGGCAGATACTGAATGTCTGAAGTTTCATGGGGATATGTGCGTGTGTATGCTCTGTCACTCAGTCATGTCTGACTCTTGGCAACCCATGGACAATAGCCCACCAGGCTCTTCTGTCCATGGGACTCTCCAGGCAAGAATACCAGAGTGGTTTGTCATTCCCTTCTCCAGGGGATCTTCTTGATCCAGGGATTGAACCCGTGTCTCATTATGTCTCCTGCATTGGCAGGTAGGTACTTTACTACTAGTGCCACCTGGAAAGCCCAAGTGGTAAGCTAGAGGTATGCAAATGGGCCATCGGAGTGGCACCTAATCTGGACTAGGAAAAAGAGATCCATTAGCAAGGAGACTTTCTAAAGTTCGGAAAACCTGGAAGTGAAGAAACATGAGAGAGGGAGGTCAGAATATTTCAGTCTGTTAGGGGAACCATTGACCAAAACTGTCCACCCCTATGGCCAGACCCTATAGTGACCATTTGCATGGGTTGTCTTGTAAGAGGAGGTCTTGGTAATGAAAATGGAACTAACAAGTCACCACCACCTGGAAGAATTTGGGAAAAGTCAAAAGGAGAGAGGAGACACCAGTCCATATGCCCTACTAATCTCCCAGAATCCTTGTCCCTGGAATCCCTCTTGGCTGAGCAATGTATGTGCCACCACGGAGGATGCTGAGTCAGAATGATTGGCAAGAGATGACCCAGAAACTAACTTCATTATCATAAAATCTGAGACTGCAAGCCATGTGGCAGAACAGTTCTCCTGAGTTCCCTCAGTCTAATGTCCTCTGCCCGGGCATTCCTTTCCAATAGAGTCTCTTGCTTTGTCTCCTTGGACAATTAACTTCTGAGTGTTAGATAACAGCTCGCCCCTGGAAGGGGTCCCCCTTTCTGCAGCCTGACTGTATAGTTCTTATACCTGCTCCATGGAGCATGAGCAACGACTGGTGAGAAAAGTGGCTGGAGAGACCAGTCACGATCCGTCATGGTGGTACTCTATTGCATGGCAAGAAATTGATCAAACTCTAAAGGCAGTGAGGAGCCTTGAAAAGATCTTTAAAGGACAGTGGCATAATTAGTGTTGTGTTTAAAAATATCAGTCAATATAATGCTTAGAAAACAGATTAGGAGAGAGCCAAGTTCATAGTTATTTAAATACTCCATGAAAAGTATCAGAAGGCCCAATCCACTTCAGTGGCAATAGATTCAGAATCCAGACAAGAATAAGGGGGTAATAGGGGTCCTTTCAATTGAACTATATTATGTTAAAAGACAAAAGTTCAGTTGAATAAATTTGAAGATCTAATTGACTTCACAAATCAGGCAGCATTCTATCTAACAACTAGAAAAGCCTGCTGAGGGACTGTACAAAATGGAAGATTTTTTATAGGAAGAATGGTAGGGAACAGGAGCTAAATATTAGCAAAAGAAAATAAAAGGGGGGGTTATCTTTAGGCTAGAATATCTTTTTGTGGGGGAAGGAATGGGAACAGCTAGAGTTTTATTATGCAGTTTTTCTCCTTTTCTCTGGGAATGGAAAGGGCCCATGTGGCAGATTACCTCATTGGTGAAAAATAAAACATGCCAGATTGATTGATTACAATATTTCTGGGTAAGGTAAAAACTGTAGTTAGGTTAGGCACTAAGTCTAGGTTTGGTATCATGGGCATGAATGTAAATGATGCCATTTGGGGCCTGCTGAGAAAAGAGGCTGAAGTATTTACAAATATTCAGTCTGTCTGAACATTCAGTCTGTCAGTGTAACACATCTACTGTTTTTCCCAATGGGTAAATGATTAAGCACATACTATCTTTTTTTTTATTAAGTATGTATGCTCTTGACACAAACTGACAAAGCACAGCCCTCTTCCATCACCAGTGTCCTTATTGGAGGTGTTATCTAATATCTCTAGATTTCAGGGTCTTCCCTTGCAACATGATAATAATAGTAGTACTAATCTCATTCCAATATTGTGAGAAATAAGTGACCAAAACACGTAATCCCTTTGAATAGAGTTTAGCAAGTATTAGCTATTATTAATTTAACAGGATTAAACTTTTATAATGATCCATATTCAGATATCAAGTGATGTGATATCTATAACATGCATATTTTATTTTAGCTATTTTGTTTTCAAAATAAACAGTCGTGAGGTGATGAAGAAACAACAACATATAATACAATGTATTAAGTTGAAAAAGGAGAGGAATAATCTGAAGAAAGTTAAAGTAGTCTTTTATTTTGAAGTTAGGATTGGAAAGAAGCACAATAAATAAGTATTTAAAAGAATATGTAAAATAAACATGAAACAGAATATGATAGAATGATTTCACAAATATTCTGAAGGGAAAGAAAGAGAAGTTGAAGGTGTAAGAAGAGGAGAAATCAAAGTGATAGATCAGTATCAGAGGTGATAAGAACAAATACAAACTAGAATATATGTGAAAAGTGAGAGTGAACGTGTTAGTCACTCAGTCATGTCTGACTCTCTGCAAGCCCATGGACTGTAGCCCACCAGGCTCCTCTGTCCATGGGATTCTCCCGGCAAGAGTACCGGAGTGGGTTGCCATTTGTATTTATCTTTAATGTAGTAGGGAAGAATCAAGTCTCAACTGAAATTAGAAGGAAGTAGATGAGAACAATTTGGTCACTGACTAATGAGGAAAACTGTAAATCAGGGACCAAGAAAATGCCAGCAAAGCTCTGAGGGAGCTGTTTTAGGAATGCAAGAAGCTAACCAGTGATATATACAAAGATCTCCAATTAGTAACAACATCTTGTCCAGCTTAGAGGCCATATTTTCAAAGAAAACAAACTGCTAATTTGGATGATGTTCACCTAAATACTGAATGAATGACCCATGTGTAGGAACTGAGCATGTAAATTTATGGATTGATTACCCATAGTGTATGTATTGGATTGTTGCGAGAAAAAGACAAGGGACTAAGCTGGTAATGGTATTAACTGATGAAAGAAGTAAAGAAGAGATCACAAGAATTAAATTTATTCACAGAAAACTGGATATGCTGATAAAGCAGGAGAAAAAAATTGGCTGGAAACAGAGTAAATTTGAAAGATAGAACATGTGGTCATGATGATGATAATGAGGGGAGAGTGATGGAAATTAGTCATTTAAGAAGTGTAGAGATAAAGAGCTACAGTGTGAAAACAGAAAAAAAAATTAGAAGGTTTATACGTGGGCCATTCACATGTATGGTGAAGTCATGTGAGATGATGTCAGAGAAGATTCTAATCATCAAGATTTAAAGGGGATAAATTAGCTTGGCAGATAAAGAGGGAGAAGAGTGATACCGGATAGGATGGACAGGTACCAGGAATTTTTAAAGATGGAAGACATTTACATAGGGTGAAAGCAGAAGTGGAAAGCTATGGAAAACTCAATCCTCACTTGAGCTAAGTAGAGAATGGTAGAGTGAACACTCATGATGAATGCAGGAACAGACTAATATTAGAGGAAACTTAGGTTCTAGTGAAAGACAAACAATTGGTGGAGAATACTGTTGAGGATGTGTGGGGGTTGTTTCCCATGGAATAGAGATTCTGTAGAGAATAGTAGGGAAAATGACAGAAAGAGGAATTTAGATGGGCCTAGGAAGAGAACAAAAACACTGAAGAGCATGGAAATTAGATTAAGTCAGCAGTCAGCTACCCCAGATTTAACTTCTACTTGGCAGTCAACCAAAAAACTAATTGCAAACATCCAATACATGGAATTTATCAGTCTAAATTTTTCAGTAGATACTAGAAAAATTTTTTTCAAGTGCAAGTGGAGATGTCAACCTGGAGTTTTTAAATAGCCACACAATTCACACTCTGAAAACTTTACTGAGGACAGCAAAAGAAATATTAAGAAATTGTTAGGATCCTTCCAAGGAGACCTTGGCCCCTTTGGGCAAAGTTAGTTACTTGTTTAGAAGTTCGCCTGAGTGAGAAATAACAGCTGCTTTGTGGCTGCAGCGGATTATCAGCTTCCCTGTAGGGTGTTACCTAGAGCAAGGTTTGATTCTGCTGTGTGTATAAAAGTCACTCAGTCACATCCAACTCCTTGTGACCCCATGGACTATAATACTACAGTGGGTAGCCCTTGCCTTCTCCAGGGGATCTTTCCAATCCAGGGATCAAACCCAGGTCTCCCATATTGCAGGCAGATTCTTTTCCAGCTGAGCCACAAGGGGAGCCTTGATTCCTCTGTAAATCAGATCTAATCATTCCATTATGAAGACCAGCAGCCTCTAATAGAGAAATCAGTCCTGTAGCCCTTCCTTACATGGCCTTAAGTTTCTAGAATAGCTGTGGAGTGTCAGACAAACCACTTTTTACACAAAAGCAATGAGATGGGCTAAAGGGACAATTTGTTGGAAAACCTGAGTTAGAAATTGATGGCCAAGTTTTTTTTTTAGAAATGGCTGGTGGCTCAGACAGTAAAGCATAGGCCTGCAATGTGAGAGACCTGGGTTCAGTCCCTGGGTTGGGAAGATCCTCTAGAGGAGGAAATGGCAACCCACTCCAGTATTCTTGCCTGGAGAATCCCCATGGACAGAGTCTGGTGGGCTACAGTCCATAGCATCACATAGTTGGACATGAATGAGCGAGGAAGTGCACACACACACACACACACACACACACACACACACACACATGAACAACATACCTATCGAGGGTAAAAGAGAAAATAGTTTATAGTTTTACTACATTGGAAATAACAGACTTTGGAGCAGATCAAACCTAGATAAAAGTTCACAAGTGTGACAGAGTTGCTCACTGATATAGGAAAAATATTATATAGCATCTTGAATTTTCTAGTTACACATAAAATTGTAGTAATAAAATTATTTTGAAGAAGATATCTATCAGTCCGCCTGAAAGATTAATATTATAGGACTCAGTGCACTTTGAGTACCCTCTAAAATTGAATTGTGGAATAATCAAATAATAAATAGTTTAACATGCTATAATAACACCAACCACTAGTAAAATTCATATTACATTTTTATAGTTTCAAATTTTTCATGTATGATAAACTAAAAGTTTGAAGAAGTACTTTCACCATTAGCTTGTTCTTTAGAAGGACTTCTTCAGGATCATTTTGACAAAGTTCTTTGATGACATTTTTGAGGAACTGATGAATTGAGATGCCTATCTTTTTAACCCACTTAACAAATAATCTTGAAATAATTATAGGTTCACAGGAAGTTGCAAAGATAGTATAGTGAGGTTCAGTGTAAACTTTATCCTGGCTCCTCCAATGGTTATCAGATCAGATCAGGTCAGTCACTCAGTCCTGTCCGACTCTTTGCGACCCCATGAATCGCAGCACGCCAGGCCTCCCTGTCCATCGCCAACTCCCCGAGTTCACTGAGACTCACGTCCATCGAGTCAGTGATGCCATCCAGCCATCTCATCCTCTGTCATCCCCTTCTCCTCCTGCCCTCAATCCCTCCCATCATCAGAGTCTTTTCCAATGAGTCAACTCTTCGCATGAGGTGGCCAAAGTACTGGAGTTTCAGCTTTAGCATCATTCTTTCCAAAGAAATCCCAGGGCTGATCTCCTTCAGAATAGACTGGTTGGATCTCCTTGCAGTCCAAGGGACTCTCAAGAGTCTTCTCCAATACCACAGTTCAAAAGCATCAATTCTTCAGTGCTCAGCCTTCTTCACAGTCCAACTCTCACATCCATACATGACCACAGAAAAACCATAGCCTTGAGTAGACGAACCTTTGTTGGCAAAGTAATGTCTCTACTTTTGAATATGCTATCTAGGTTGGTCATAACTTTCCTTCCAAGGAGTAAGCGTCTTTTAATTTCATGGCTGCAGTCACCATCTGCAGTGATTTTGGAGCCCAGAAAAATAAAGTCTGACACTGTTTCCACTGTTTCCCCATCTATTTCCCATGAAGTGATGGGACCAGATGCCATGATCTTCGTTTTCTGAATGTTGAGCTTTAAGTCAACTTTTTCACTCTCCTCTTTCACTTTCATCAAGAGGCTTTTGAGTTCCTCTTCACTTTCTGCCATAAGGGTGGTGTCATCTGCATATCTGAGGTTATTGATATTTCTCCTGGCAATCTTGATTCCAGCTTGTGTTTCTTCCAGTCCAGCGTTTCTCATGATGTACTCTGCATATAAGTTACATAAGTAGGGTGACAATATACAGCCTTGAGGAGCTCCTTTTCCTATTTGGAACCAGTCTGTTGTTCCATGACCAGTTCTAACTGTTTCTTCCTGACCTGCATACAGGTTTCTCAAGAGGCAGGTCAGGTGGTCTGGTATTCCCATCTCTTTCAGAATTTTCCACAGTTTATTGTGATCCACACAGTCAAAGGCTTTGGCATAGTCAAAAGCATTGAGTGTGCTTTCTGGCAAAGCAGAAATAGATGTTTTTCTGAAACTCTCTTGCTTTTTCCATGATCCAGTGGATGTTGGCAATTTGATCTCTGGTTCCTCTGTCTTTTCTAAAACCAGCTTGAACATCAGGAAGTCCACAGTTCACATATTGCTGAAGCCTGGCTTGGAGAATTTTGAGCATTACTTTACTAGCGTGTGAGATGAGTACAATTGTGCGGTAGTTTGAGCATTCTTTGGCATTGCCTTTCTTTGGGATTGGAATGAAAACTGACCTTTTCCAGTCCTGTGGCCACTGCTGAGTTTTCCAAATTTGCTGGCATATTGAGGGCAGCACTTTCACAGAATCATCTTTCAGGATTTGAAATAGCTCAACTGGAATTCTATCACCTCCATTTGCTTTGTTTGTAGTGATGCTTTCTAAGGCCCACTTGACTTCACATTCCAGGATGTCTGGCTCTAGGTCAGTGATCACACCATCGTGATTATCTGGGTTGTGAAGATCTTTTTTGTACAGTTCTTCTGTGTATTCTTGCCATCTCTTCTTAATGTCTTCTGCTTCTGTTAGGTCCATACCATTTCTTTCCTTTATCGAGCCCATCTTTGCATGAAATGTTCCCTTGGTATCTCTGATTTTCTTGAAGCGATCCCTAGTCTTTCCCATTCTGTTGTTTTCCTCTATTTCTTTGCATTAGTCCCTGAAGAAGGGTTTCTTATCTCTTCTTGCTATTCTTTGGAACTCTGCATTCAGATGCTTATATCTTTCCTTTTCTCCTTTGCTTTTGGCTTCTCTTCTTTTCACAGCTATTTGTAAGGCCTCCCCAGACAGCCATTTTGCTTTTTTGCATTTCTTTTCCATGGGAATGGTCTTGACCCCCGTCATGAACCTCCATCCATAGTTCATCAGGTACTCTATCTATCAGATCTAGGCCCTTAAATCTATTTCTCATTTCTACTGTATAATCATAAGGGATTTGATTTAGGTCATACCTGAATGGTCTAGTGGTTTTCCCTACTTTCTTCAATTTAAGTCTGAATTTGGCAATAAGGAGTTCATGGTCTGAGCCACAGTCAGCTCCTGGTCTTGTTTTTGCTGACTGTATAGAGCGTCTCCATCTTTGGCTGCAAAGAATATAATCAATCTGATTTCGGTGTTGACCATCTTACATAAATATAGTACAGTATCAAAACTAAGAAACTGATATTGGTACAATTGGCACATATAATTCCTTGCCATTTTATTATACATGTAATCACCACAGCAATCAAGATACATAGCCACTTCATCAGCATAAGTGTCTCCTCATGGTACTTCTTTACCTGTCAAATCCCACCCTTACTATCCTCAGTCCCTGGAAACCACACATATGTTTTCTATCTCTGTATTGTTATGATTTTAAAAATTCATGTCAATGGAATTATATAGTAGTTTGCAGCCTTTTGATATTGGCTTTTTTGCTCAACATAATAGCTTGAGATACATACAAGTTGTTTTATATACCAATAATTCACTTGTTTTTTTTCCTGAGTAGTATTCCATGGCAATAAAAATACCACCATTTGTTAAACCATTCACCTGCTGAGGGACATTTTGGTTGTTTCCAGTTTCTAGCTATTACAAATAAGGCTGGTATAAACAACTATCTACAAGTTTTTGTGTGGGTAAAAGTTTTTGCTTTCTGGATAAATACCTGAGTGCATCTGGTGGGTTGTAAGGCAAAAGCATGCTTTATATGTGTATGCATGTATGTGTCTAATGAAACCTATTTTCCAGAGTGAAAATATCTTCCAGAATTACTGTCTCATTTTTACATCCTCACAAACAACATGTAAGAAATACAATTTTCCTGAAACCTTGCAAGTATTTGATATTACAGCTATTTTATTTTTAGCCATTCTGATAGATGTATAGTACTAGCTCTTCATGTTTTTAACTTAGCCTTTCCCTGAGGGTAATGTTATTCAGTATCTTTTTATATATGCTTATTTCCCATCTATACTTCTTTGGTAAAACATTTCTTCATGTCCTTTGATAATTTTGTAATTGGGTTGTTTACTTTTGTTTTTCTGTTGAGTTTTGAATGCTCTTTAAATATTTTTAAATACGAGTCTTTCAGCAGATATAGGATTGGAAAATATTTTGCCCAGTCTCTAGCTTTTTTCTTAATTCTTTCAATAAGATCTTTTATAGAGCAAAAGATTTAATTCTAATAAGTTCCAGTTTAACGATATTCATTTTTTTATACAGATTGTGGATTTAATACCATTCATTTTCTGTCTTTTATTTAATAAATTGATAACAAGGTCTTTATTGTTTGACACAGGATCAATCTCCATAAAATATTTTAAGCAATGTTTATCACTACTTGTAAAATTACTGTTGTCTCTCAGTATTGGTAAACTGGCTCTAGGACTTGCTGTGGATACCCAAATCTGGGGATGTTTAAGTCCCATAGCTAATTATTCATATCTGTGGATTATGTATCTGCAGATTTAACCAACTGTAGATCACAAGTGTTGTACCCGATCTGTAGTTGGCTGAATCTGAGAATGCAGAATTAAAAATAGGCAAAGCTAACTGTTTACTCATTGTTTCAAGTTTCAGTTTTCATACTGCTAATAATAACCACAAAGAGAAAAGCTCATGTTTTATCATCAGCCACATGGTAGGCCAATGATTTGCAATAAGCCTTGCAGGATAAGCAACAAGGTCCTACTAGATAGCACAGGGAACTATATTCAATAACCTGGGGTAAACCATAATGGAAAGGATACAAAAAAGAATGCATGTTTGTGTATAACTGAGTCACTTTGCTGTATACCAGAAACTAATACAATACTGTAAATTAACTATACTTCAATGAAAAATCAATTAAAATAATAGAATAATCTATATAGTATTGCATTTGATATTTGCAGCCATTCTTTGGATTATGTACTATTATTTATTCCCAATATCAACACTTAGAGCTCAGAAGGTTTAAATAAACTAAATACATGTTTTAATCACAATGCTAAGATCAGATCTAGTTTTGAGCTGATTTGTGCATACATTGTCTATGACAAAGTATACCTCTGTCTACTGCCCTGTTTCTCTGTTTATTTTATTTACAACCTAAACACCTGAAAAATCCTTTGAATTGACAACGACACAGAGCTTCAGAGATTTTTGTCCTGCGAATTTATCTAAATCCACTGGTGTATTTATTCAAAACAAATGTTTTTTTTTTCTTTTTAAATAAATAATTGGATACAGAGTCAGTTATGACTGGATTGCAATTCAATTCTCTTTGAAAAAATAAATATAATTGTCTGGCACACAGTTGAATAGAAAGATAACTAAAAACATTCAGTTCCCTTTCTACAATATTGTGAAGGCTAGATTACTTTTTTTTAGAAACAGTTTCTAAGTTTTTATTTTTTTTAATAGAGAGATAATCTATCAATAAGGGTAATCATAATAATTAGTGGAATAATTAATTTCTTGTTTTTTCAATAAATTTTAAACATAATTCTATTTAATTGTTTATGAGTTTTAACACAGAAAGGATATTTTAAATAGCTATAAAAAAGTAAAAAGAAATAAATTAAGTAAAACAAATTAACTTTCTTATTACCTAATTTTCCTAAAACTGGATGGAAATAATAAAATGATTAAATATTATTTTTAATGTCTACATAAGTATACTTCAAATTCTAATGCACACTAATTAACCAATTATACATTGATTGGACATCAGAATTTTTTTTTATTTTTTTTTTTTTTCCTACTCTACTGAAATTCCCACTATCTAGTCACCTAGTACCAAATTCACAGTCCTGAGTGAGTTCTACAAAATTGAGGAGGCCTAGAGGACTCTTGCCTGGAAAATCCCATGGATGGAGAAGCCTGGTAGGCTGCAGTCCATGGGGTCGCTAAGAGTCAGACACAACTGAACGACTTCACTTTCACTTTTCACTTACATGCATTGGAGAAGGAAATGGCAACCCACTCCAGTGTTCTTGCCTGGAGAATCCCAGGGACGGGGGAGCCTGGTGGACTGCCATCTATGGGGTTGCACAGAGTCGGACTCTACTGAAGCAGCTTAGCAGTCGCTGAATACAAAGTCTCAATCTTCAGCATGAATCCATGTCTGATTTGTGACTGTATTTGACAAGGTAAAAGGAAACCTTTATATATTATTTATTGGTTTTCCTTAAAGCCTTGAAAATTACTAAAGCTCTAAGTACCTATCAATATTTTACTTGGGTCTTCTCCTGGGAAATGTGCAACTGATGAAGATCAATGCAAAAGACACATTTCAGTTTTCCAAATTTTATCTTTCAGTATGCTTTTTGATGTGATATTTCACTAACAATTCTTCACAATATGCCTTCTAATGATTGCTCATTCCTCATGTAGTCTGTACTTGCCCATCTTTGTTAGATAATTTACCAATTTATAATCACTTGATTAGGAAAATCACAGAACAGTATTTGTGGTATTGCTGTCTCCTAATGAGTTTCCCCTTCTTAAGTGTCAGCTTGACTTCATGATTCTTAAAAAAAAAAAAAAATACAGAACATGAAAGAAGTGATAGGCCATCATTTCTAATGTGTGTGTACTTAGTGGCTCAGTCATGTCCAATTTTTTGCAACACTATGGACTGTACCTTGCCAGGCTCCTCTGTCCATGGGATTTCCCATACAAGAATACTGGAGTGGGTTGCCATTTCCTCCTCCAGGGGATCGTCCCAACCCAGGGATCAAATCCAAGTTTCTTGCATTGGCAGGCAGATTCTTTACCACTGAGCCATCTGGGAATTCCATCATTTATAATACTAGATTATAAAAGAGATTGTGGCATTTGGATGCTTTCTCACTTTCTCTCAAATCACAAGCTTCTGGAAGAAATCAGCTGTATATTCTGAGGCAGCCCAACAGAGATACAAGAATTAACAGAGTAGGGACATTTTGGGAGAAGGCAATGGCACCCCACTCCAGTGTTCTTGCCTGAAGAATCCCAGGGACGGTGGAGCCTGATGGGCTGCCGTCTATGCGATCGCAGAGTCAGATACGACTGTAGCGACTTAGCAGCAGCAGCAGCCGCAGGGACATTTTGAGACTTGCCAACCAACAGACTAGTGAGTGAGCTCTGAAGCAGAACCTATCTCAGTTAAGTCTTGAATTGACTTCAGGACTAGCTAATATCTTGATTAACATCTCTTGAGAGACCATAAGTAAGAAAGTGGCTGCCATGAGCGCAGACGGCGGCGAGTCATTCGGTCGCGTCTGACTCTGTTGCCACCCCATAGACTGTTAGCGCTCCAGCCTCCTCTGTCCATGGGATTTCCCAGGTACCTTGCTTTTCTGTCAAGAATTGACAGTGTCGGAGTGAAAGGATGCTACCTGTGCACACACTGTAGAACTTTTGAAGACGGTAGAATAGCATTCAATTCTGCAGGGAGCACCTGTGGATCAAGCTATGGTGGAAGATGTTTCATAAAGGAAAAAAGCACCACAGCAGTAGCAGTTCCCAGAGCAGTGAAATCAGTACCAAGAACAAGTTGGTAGACTCCAACCTTGGGGGGCTGTCACGGTCCGGCACCGTGGCAAGCCTCAACACCTATTCCAGCAAGAACACAGGACAAAGCAACAATTCAGACACCTGTGCAGAATTTCGAATAAAGTATGTTGGTACCATTGAGAAACTGAAACTTTCAGAGGGGAAAAGTTCGAAGGACCACTGGACCTGATAAATTATATAGTTATTGCCCAGCAAGATGGAAAGTTGTCCTTTGTTCCTCTGGAGGAAGAATTTATTATGGGAGTTTCCAAGTATGGTATAAAGGCATCCACATCAGATCAATACGGTGTTTCGCATCGGCTCGCTCTGTATTTAATCATCTGGATGGTGTGTTTCCACGATGGTCTCGAGGCAGGAAAAGAGCTTTCTGGCTCTGAAGACCACATATGCAAGCAACCAAGAATACAGTCTGTGGGTTTACCAGTGCAACAGCCTGGAACAAGCACAAGTAATCTGCAAAGTTTTACCAACTGCTTTCGACTCTGTATTGACATCTGAGAAAACTTGAATTCTGCAATTAAGGGGGAAGTAGGCTTCATGTGCAAGTTCAGCCGTTTTCTCAATAGTTCTGTATCCAATCTGCAGTGATGAACTTTTAGGAAATATGAACAATCCTTTGCTTTTGATTTTCTGAAGAAAATGCAATGTATAAAATGTCACTTGTTTTTTTTAATTAAAATGTGTCTTATTAAACAGTGGAAACAAACAAACAAAAAGAATCATCCAGCTAAACTATTCTGAGATACCTGACCCACTGTAACTGTGAGGTAAGAAATGTGCTATGTTCATTTTCAAAGTTTGAGCTTTTTAATATGGTAATAAATATAATGCAGTGTGGTTTTGAACTGTGGTGTTGGAGAAGACTCTTGAGAGTCCCTTGGACTGCAAGGAGATAAGACCAGTCAATCCTAAAGGAAATCAGTCTTGAATATTCATTGATAGGACTGATGCTGAAGCTGAAGCTCCAGTACTTTGGCCATCTGATGTGAAGAACTGACTCACTGGAAAAGACCTTGATGCTGGGAAAGATTGAAGGCAGGAGGACAAAGGGGCGACAGAGGATGAGATGGTTGGATGGCATCATGATTCAATGGACATGAATTTGAGCAAGCTCAGGGAGTTAGTGATGAACAGGGAAGTCTGGCGTGCTGCAGTCCATGGGATCCCAAAGAGTTGGACATGACTGAGTGACCGTACTGAACTGAATAAATATAATAGTCAAAAATACATATTAAATAAATAAAGGAATAAATGTATAAATGAATGAATGCCAGGACTTTGAGTTCTATATCTATATCTGATTCTGACATCTATTACATGAGAAAAAGAATTCATTAAAGAGAACTGCAAATAATTAGGGTGTCTAACATTTATGATTGAACTGTCTACAAATGTAGAAATATTTGGGCTTCCAGGGTGGTGCTAGTGATAAAGAACCTGCCTGTCAGTGCAGGAGATGGAAGAGATGCAGTTTCAATCCCTGGGTTGGGAAGATGCCCTGGAGAAGGGTATGGCAACCCACTTCAGTATTCATGCCTAGAGAATATCATGGATAGAGGAGCCTAGTAGGCTATGATCCATAGGGCTGCAAAGAGTTGGACATGACTGAAGCAATTTAGCAAGTATGGGTAGCATATGTGCTAAGTTGTAGTAATTACCCAGAAAATTGGATAGGTTTTAAAACAAGAAAAGGTTTTAAGCAGAAATTATTTTAAATAGGTTTTTCAAGGAAGGGTTTCAAACTCAGACACCCTCTCATCTATCCAGGATGGCTTAAGCCTGATGCCTTAGGGCTGAATTAGATGAGGTGCCACTCACTCTTTGATATTATGATAATTAGTACTTACTGAGCCCCCATGGGGTATATGTCCCTTTCTGGGTGATATTTGAAAGCTAGTTTAGTCATGATCTTTTTTATTTGATAAAGAGAATGCTCCATACATATTAATTACAAAAATCTTTCCAACTCATTAAATTTGTGACCTCTTTGGTTTTTTGAAATTATAGCACAAATTGTCTGCACAATTCATTTGACAATAACACACGTACTGGCTTGTGACATTTCTTGAATTGTTATTTTATTGATGTTTAGTTCTTCATGTAAGGAAACCTTTCTGACTCATTATTTCATAACGTGCATCTCTACATTTTTAACCATACCAAGACACACAGTCAAGCTTACAGGTAATTAATTCTAAATATTTGATACAATGATCATATAGAAAATACAACCTTGTTATCACATTTTAGCTGTGATGTATACCTGTGCAATATAATTTTGAAGCCCAGGTCTCCCATTTGTATGTACTCTGCCTTTTTCTTTCTCTTGTACCCATCTAGAGATGTCTCGGAGAAGGCAATGGCACCCCACTCCAGTACTCTTGCCTGGAAAATCCCATGGACGGAAGGGCCTGGTGGGCTGCAGTCCATGGGGTCTCGAAGAGTCGGACACGACTGAGCGACTTCACTTTCACTTCTCAGTTTCATGCATTGGAGAAGGAAATGGCAACCCACTCCAGTGTTCTTGCCTGGAGAATCCCAGGGACTGGGGAGCCTGGTGGGCTGCCGTCTATGGGGTCGCACAGAGTTGGACACAACTGAAGTGACTTAGCAGCAGCAGCAGCAGCAGAGATGTCTAGGCCACTTTTTACTCCTGAAGGATTTTGAATCATGGTTTATTATCATGATTCTCCATAATTTTAATAAACAAGTTGTTGAGGAAATACAACAAAAGTGTTTGTTGCTTAGTCGTGTCCGACTCTTTGTGAACATCTATTTCTGCTTCATTGACTATGCTAAAGTCTTTAATTGTGTGGATCACAGCAAACTGGAAAATTCTTAAAGAGATGGGAATACCAGACCACCTGACCTGCCTCTTGAGAAATCTGTATGCAGTTCAAGAAGTAACTGTTAGAACCGAACATGAAACAACAGACTGTTTCCAAATCAGGAAAGGAGTGTGTCAAGGCTGTATATTGTCACCCTTTTTATTTAACTTATATGCAGAGTAGATCATGTGAAATGCTAGGTTGGATGTGTCACATGGTGGAATCAAGATTGCTGGGAGAAATATCAACAGCCTAAGATATGCAGATCACACTATCTTTAAAGCAGAAAGCAAAGAGGAACAAAAGAGCTTCTTGATAAAAGGGAAAGAAGAGAATAAAAAAGCTGGCATAAAACTCAACATTCAAAAAACTAAGATCATGGGATCTGGTCCCCTAACTTCATGGTATATAGATGGGGAAAATGTTGAAACGGTGACAGATTTTATTTTCTTGGGCTCCAAAATCACTGTGGATGGTGACAGCAGCAATGAAATTAAAAGATACTTGCTCCTTGGAAAGAAATGTATGGCAAACCTAGACAGCATATTAGAAAGCAGAGACGTTACTTTACCAACAAATGTCCATGTAATCAGAGCTATGTTTTCTCTAGTAGTCACATATGGATGTGAGACCATATGGACTTTATGGACCATAAAGAAGGTTGAGCACCAAAGAATTGATGCTTTTAAACTATAGTGCTTAAGAAGACTCCTAAGAGTCCCATGGACAGCAAGGAGAACAAACCAGTCAATCTTAAGGGAAATCAACTCTGAATCTTCATTGGAAGGATGATGCTGAAGCTGAAGCTCCAATATTTTGGTCACCTGACCCAAAGAGCCAACTCATTGGAAAAGGCTCTGATGATGCAAAAGATTGAAGGCAGGAGAAGGGGATGACAGAGTACAGGATAGTTGGATGGGATCACTGACTCAATGGACATGAGCTTGGACAAGCTCCAGGAGATAGTGAAGGCAGGGAAGTCTGGCATACTGCAGTCCACGGGGTCACAAGGAGTTGGGCATGACTAAACAACAGCAATATCACTTAGAATACATAAACTCATTGAAGGCGATTATTACCATATATTTTTCATATGTCTCACCTTATCTGCCACTGTTTTTACTTAATATATGCTCAGCAGAGTATGGTCATTGTGGTTTTAATTGCCTAGTTAATTTCTTTCCTTAATTTTGTGAGAATATACCTAGGAAATTAGCTGATCATTCCTTATATTGTCACTTTTCTGTACTTCCTATAAGTTAAGTACTCTAATGGCTCTATCAAGTTATTTTTATGTTAATTAGTATCTCCTCTAATAGGTCTCACTCTTTCTTTCCTCTTCAAAATTATACCTCCTATTATTTTTCAATATTCTTATTGGAATTTAGTCAAGTTACTCTCCTCTATGTCTATGTGCCACGTCTGCCAACTCCACTGCTTTGCTGTTCCCACAGCTTCAGAATTAATCTATCCTTTGTACTTGCCCAGGTTTCTCTGTATCTTTCAAGGTCTAAGCTATCTTCAAATATTTTTGTGATTATAGTAGTCTACATTCTTTCTAGTCTTCTTCAAACATTAAATTACTCTTAGTATGCCTATAGTAATAGTATTTGTCTTTGTTTTTTCCTGTAATTGTTGAATTATATGTTTAAATATTGACTCTCCAAATGAAGCATCACCATGTTCTACTTTTCCATTTGACCTAGTATCATGCTAAAAACATGGTGAGAACTTAATAACTTGTCCAAGTTATCATTAAAATGCTCTAGCTAAATTATAATAATTGGCTGAATGGTAAGTCAAAATCAATCATATTCCATTAATATATAAGGTAATTTCAGTTGAGACTTTGTGAGTCAAAATTTTATCTAGAGGGACAAATAGAGGGGAAAGGGGGAATTAAATTTCCCTCTCTTCCAAATTAAGTCAGATACTTTCCCAATAAGAACTGGTAAACATCATGTGACATTTACTTAGTAATCCAATCCTTTATATAAGCAAAAAACCAACAACAACAAAAAATTATACTTGGAAAAAAAGTTAAGTAAGTATTACTGGGATTTGGTTTTATGAGGAATATGAAGAATTTCTCTATTTTTTTTTTCATGAAGGAAAGAAAGAATGTTCCTTCCCAAACCTAGTCATTGGAACCTTGAAGAAATTTATAAAATGGAGGGACAAATATTTTGTGCAAAACTTTGTAGCCCAAGCCTAGTGTGGCAGTAAGAGTAAGGCATGATAAAAGTATCTGAAGGAGCTTAATATTGAATCTGGGGTTTGGGGATAAACATATAACTGGTGTGTACTTGCCCTGAGGATTATGAATTTGAGAGATAATATAGAACTTCTAGTGATGGCTGTTTGAGGATAAAAGATAATGGAGAAAGCATGCACTGCCATTTTTTAGCATGGCAATGTAGATGAATGAGTTTCCCACAGGCAGTCAGAGACAGCAGTCTTTACCTGAGATTGGGTCCTAGAGAGGTGAGAGGAATCAGGAGCCAGGCTTAAGAACTATAGGAAACCAGATAAAGAGTGTAGCACACATGTTGGGGATTTTTTTGAGTGCAGAAGTCCCCATGGAGACTTTTGAAGAACAATTACCTAAACCTCATTAAAAAAAGACACATTTAAATGAACACTAAAAAAAAAAAATAGCATTAAAACTCAGCCACTGATATTTGAGAGGCAGATTCATAAGGGAAGAAACTAAGAAAATATTATTTTTAGTAAGTAGTTTTCATTTACTGTGCCAGTTTTGATAATTTATATATATATATATATATACACACAAATTTGCCTGGTGCAAAGTAATTTTTAACACAGCTTGAAAACAATTGGAGTCAACCTTTTATTTAAGAAAATGTTGATGCAAGGCTATGACACATATATAGTTTAAAAAAATATTCTGTAAGTATAGAATATTAGAAAGTAGAAAATAACCTTTTATAATATATACACTCAAACAATGTTTATATATAATCATTTATTTTTTATTTCTAAGAGGAAAGGATAGATACTAAATTCTAAAGAAAGAAAAAACACAAAAAGTTGATTATTGATGTAACTTCACTTTAGTAATAATGCAATTTTATGGCCACAGGACCGGAAAAGGTCAGTTTTCATCCCAATCCCAAAGAAAGGCAATGCCAAAAGATGTTCAAAATACAAGACAATTGTGCTTATTTCACATATTAGGAAGGCAATGCTCAAAATCCTTCAAGCTAGACTTCAACAATACATAAACCAAGAATTTCTAGGTGTATAAGCCAGATTTAGAAAAGGCAGAGGAACCAGAGATCAAACTGCCAACATCTTTTGGATCATTAAAAAAAGCAAGAAAATTTCAGAAGAAAACATCAGGTTTTGCTTCATTAAGTAAGCTAAGATGTTAAGCTTTGACTGTGTGGATCACAACAAACTGTGGAAAATTCTTAAAGAGATGGGAATACCAGACCACGTTACCTGCCTCCTGGGAAATCTGTATGTAGGACAAGAAACAAAAGTTAGAACTGGACATGGAACAATGGACTGGTTCAAAATTGGGAAAGGAGTGTGTCAAGGCTGCTTATTTAACTTCTACTCAGAGTATATCGTGTGAAATGCTGGGCTGGATGAATCACAAGCTGGAATCAAGACTGCTGGGAGAAATATCAACAACCTCAGATATGCAGATGATACCATTCATGAAGTTGAAAGAGGAGAGTGCAAAAGTTGGCTTAAACTCAACATTCAGAAAACTATGATTATGGCATCAGTCTTATCACTTCATGGCAAATAGATGGGGGGAATGTGGAAACAGTGATAGATTTTATTTTCCTGGGTTCAAAAATCACTGTGGATGGTGACTGAAACCATAAAATCAAAAGATGCTTGCTTCTTGGAAGGAAAACTATGACAAATGTAGACAGCATATCAAAAAACAGAGACATCACTTTGTCAACGAATGTCTATATAATCAAAGCTATGATTTTCCCAGTAGTCATGTATGGATGTGAGAGTTGAGACATAAAGAAGGCTGAGTTGCCAAACAATTGATGCTTTCAAACTGTGGTGCTAGAGAAGACTCTTGAGAGTCCCTTGGACTGCAAGATCAAACCAGTCAACCCTAAAGAAAATCAACCCTGAATAACCACTGAAAGGACTGATGCTGAAGCTGGAGCTTCAATATTTTGGTCACCTGATGCAAAAAATCGACTCATTGAAAAGGACCCTGATGCTGGGAAAGATTGAGGGCAGGAAGAGAAAGGGGTGACAGAGGATGAGATGGTTAGATGGCATCACTGACTCAAAGGACATGAGTTTGAGTACACTCTGGGACATAGCAGAGGACAGGGAATCCTGGTGTGCTGCAGTCCTTGGGGTCACAAAGATTCAGACACAACTTAGCAACTGAACGAGAACAACAACTATTTTATGTTAAATATAGTGATCCTAAAATAATACTATGATTTTATAATAAAATGTAATAAAACATAAATGGTTGGTTGTATTTAAACTGAATAATAAATTATATTTAATTTAATAATCGGTTTATTAATCTCTCAAATATAAACTGCTTATGCGTGTTTGAGTAGTTTGGTTAATTTCAGAGTGTTATTATTGACACTGATTAAACTGGAATATACTCTATCCAAGATTTTACCAAGAATGGGGGGAAAATAAGTTTCAAAGGAGAACATGAACAGAAAAAACTCATTTTCCCTATTATCACATATGGCCTCATTAAAAAAATAAGACAGAAAAGAAAAGTCATTATTAAGTGACTCTTTCACCTCGACAATGAATAGTGAATCCTATCATTTACATTCTTAGCTATCCTTGAATGCTTTCACCTTGATAATTTCATTTTATTTGCTGAAACTAAAATGTGTAAGCCCAAGGAAACCAAAGAATAACATTTTCTGTTGGCTGCCATTCTTTCCAGACTGATTCAATCTGTAGCTGACTGCTTCAGGATGAGTTTCATTATCACCTTTAAGCAATTAATTGATTTCTTCATGCCCACTCTTCTTTCAAAGTACAAAGAAGATTTCACTTTTTGTCACATCCTCCCTCTAAAGAGGTAATATACCTTTCAGAGATGTTTTGTCTGCACAAGGATGCATTGTCCCCTGGCTATTTTCCCAGTCTCATACCATACATAAGAATGAGAATCATACTATTGCTCCTGATCTACTTTGATCCAAAATGGTATTGGCTATAATTTAGAAAGTCAGCCAAATACAGTGCTGATATTCCTATCATGGTCTGTCATTGCCTTGTTTAAGATCAAGGGTTGCTGTAATACCTAAATTAGCTATTTTGCTTCTGTCATCACTATACCACTTGGCTCCAAGCAGAGTTTTTGGAATATAGTAATTTAAATCTCTTTCTCTCTCATGTTTCACTACGGTGTGTAACTGCAAAGATTCTATACATTATTACACAGGCCATTTGTATGTTCCTGTGTAGACTCTGGGCTCCCCTCATAGCTCAGTCGGTAAAGAATCTGCCTGCAATGCAGGAGACCTTGGTTCGATTCTTGGGTTGGGAAGATCCCCTGGAGAAGGAAATTGCTATCCACTCCAGTATTTTTGCCTGGAAAATCCCATGGACAGAGGAGCCTGGCGAGCTACAGTGCATGGGGTTGCAAGAGTCGGACACAACTTAGAGACTAAACCACCACCACCACCATGTAGTCTCTACTGGGGTGCAAAATTAAGAGCTTTATGTAAAAAAATCTTACTGCCATGATTCTACATTTTCATCAGGGATATGGGCAGAGTCCTCATTGCCAATTCCATGTTATATATTTTCCTAAGAACTAAGCAACGTGTATTAGTTCAAGCCAAAAATAAACTGCTAGCTGATTTTTTGAAAGAATTTAAACTGACCAAATAAATTCTTTTTCAGAGAAGAAGCTTATCTCTGTCTAGATGGAAAAAAAAAAATAAGAAGAAATGACAGCAATGCAAGAATGACTGCACATGACCAAATGGGGCAAAAGTTGAATGGGAACACCGAACTGGAAAATAATTCTGACAAGTTTTCATCAATACTGACTCAATCCTGTGGACCCTCTAAGTCTCTGAACAAGTATAACAATGTCAAAATGTTTAAGTGTTTCAAAAAAGCAAGGGAGGGGCTCATTATGATGATTTTTCCCTACTCACGTTTAGCGTTCTGTTTATTTAATGAAAACTTGCTAATATACCTATAGACTTAGATTTCTTTCTTAAAAGCAGTGGGAAGCAAATGTTTATTATTTGGAAAATAGATGAGGAACTTGAAGTCTGTGGTTTAATTTTGAATGCAGTTTTTTAGAGGGATTAGTGCATGAGAGGACCTGCGATAATAGACTGTGAGTAGGAAAACTTAAGAATCATTATTACCCAGCACAGAAGCTCTAGACAGTATGCATATAAGCTTGATTAAATTAGATTCTATTAGGGAAAATGGACAGAGTATCATACCTATCTTTCTGATCTGAAGTTTATAGCAGGCTAGGACCTCCAGACTCCAGGAGTAAGCAAGGAGCAGAATAAGTTAAGTCGCAGGCTAGATTCTTGAAAAGGGGTAATATTTCAGTACTTGAGAGAGTGGTCTAAGGTACAGGTGATAGGAAATCACATCTTACTCACCTTTGCTTCCTGGTGCCTAGCACAAAGCAGATACTCAGAAAACAGCTCACAGGAAAAAAAAAAATCCAGCTTCGATTTATTATTAACAACTTTAGTAAGACTCATTCTCTCTATCATGTAGACTAAAAATACTAATGGTCATATTTTATTGGTCATTTCAACAGCTAACAGGGATAATAAATATCAGTGCATTTAAATTCTAAGGCTTAGAAGATACATAAAGGCTTATATATTTGAAAGATTTCTTCAGCAAATATATTGAAGGTTAATAATGACTTTTTATATCAATAACAGAAAAAACTGTAAAAAAAAAGCACAAATATATGTATATTAAACAATACCTTTCTAAATAAAAAACCAATTACTGAAGAAATAACAAGGAAAATAAAAAATACCTAGAAACAAATGACAAGGAGAAATGATGATTGAAAAATTATGGGATGCAGCAAAAGCAGCTCTAAAGGGGAAGTTTATAGCAATACAATTCTACCTCAAAGAACAAGAAAAGCATTGAATAGACAACCTAAGCTTACACCTAAAGAAACTGCAAAAAGAAGAATGAAGGAAAAAAAAAAAAAAACAAAGTTAGTAGAAGGAAAAAAATAATAAAGACCAGAGCAGAAATACAGAAATAAATGAAAAAGAAATGAAGGAAGCAATGAAAGTGAAAGTTGCTCAGTCGTGTCTGACTCTCTGTGACCCCATGGTCTATACAGTACAAGGAAATATTAGAGCTGTGGAAAATCCCATGGATGGAGGAGCCTAGTAGGCTGCACTCCATGGGGTCCCTAAGAGTCGGACATGACTGAACAACTTCACATTCACTTTTCACTTTCATGCAGGGGAGAAGGAAATGGCAACCCACTCCAGTGTTCTTGCCTGGAGAATCCCAGGGATGGGGGAGCCTGGTGGGCTGCCGTCTACGGGGTCACACAGAGTCGGACACGACTGAAGTGACTTAGCAGCATACAGAAAACTACAAAACACTAATGAAAAAATGCAAGATGACACAAACAGATGTTCTTGGATTGGAATAATCAATATTGTGAAAATGACTGTACTAACCAAAGCAATCTATAGATTCAATGTAATCCCTGTCAAAATACCAATGGCATTTTTCACAAAACTAGAACAAAACATTTCACCATTTGTATGGAAACACAAAAGCCCCTGAGTCATCAAAGCAATATTGAGAAAGAAAAATGGAGCTGGAGGAATCAACCTTCATGACTTCAGATTATACTACAAAGTTACAGACATCAAGACAGTATGGTACTGGCACAATACCTAACATGTAGACCAATGAAACAAGATAGAAAGTCCAGAAATAAACCCACACACCTATGGACACCTTATCTTTGACAAAGAAGGCAAGAATACACAATGGAGAAAAGACAGTCTCTTCAATAAATGGTGCTAGGAAACCGAACAGATACGTGTAACAGAATGAAATTAGAACACTTCCTGCCACCATACACAAAAATAAACTCAAATGGATCAAAGATCTAAATGTAAAACCAGAAACTGTAAAACTTAAGGAAAAAATAAGCAGAACATTCTGTGACATAAATCACAGCAAGATCATCTATGATCCCTTCTGAAGTGATGGAAATAAAAACAAAAATAAACAAATGGGACCTAAATAAACCTAAAAGCTTGCACAGCAAAGGAAACCACAAACAAGATGAAAAGTCAATCCTCAGAATGGGAGAAAATAACTGCAAATGAAGCAATTGACAAAGGATTAATCCAAAAAATATACAAGGAGTTCAATAGCAGAAAATCAAACAATCCAATAAAAAAAAATGGGCAAAAGACCTAGACAAACATTTCTTCAAAAAAGACTTACAGATGGCTAACAAATACAAGAAAAAATGATCAACATTGTTTATTATTATAGAAATGCAAATCAAAAATGCAATGCGGTATCACCTTACATAGGTCTTTGGTCATCATCAAAAAATCTACAAACAATAAATGCTGGAGAGGGTGTAGAGAAAAGGAACCCTTTTGCAATGTTGGTGGGAATGTAAATTGATACAGCTACTATGGAGAAGACCAGTATGGAGATTTCTTTAAAAAATAAAAACTAGGAATAAAACTATCATATGACCAGGAATCCCACTACTGGGGATATACTGTTTGAAAACCACAATTCTAAAAGAAATTTGTGCCCCAATGTTCAGTCAGTTCAGTCACTTAGTCATGTCTGACTCTTTACGACCCCATGAATTGCAGCATGTCAGGCCCCTCTGTCCATCACCAACTCCCAGAGTTTACCCAAACTCATGTTCATTGAGTTGGTGATGCCATCCAACCATCTCATTTTCTGTCATCTCCTTCTCCTTTTGCCCTCAATCGTTCCCAGCATCAGGGTCTTTTCAAATGAGTCAGCTCCTCATATCAGGTGGTCAAAGTATTAGAGTTTCAGCTTCAACATGAACACACAGGACTGACCTCCTTTAAGATAGATGGATGGATCTCCTTGCAGTCCAAGGGACTCTCAAGAGTCTTCTCCAACATCACAGTTCAAGAGCACCAATTCTTTGGTGTTCAGCTTTCTTTATAGTCCAACTCTCACATTGATACATGCCTACTGGAAAACAATAGCCTTGACTAGACGGACCTTTGTTAACAAAGTAATGTCTCTGCTTTTTAATATGCTGTCTAGGTTGGGCATAACTTTTCTTCCAAGGAGTAACCGTCTTTTAATTTCATGGCTGCAATCACCATCTGCAGTACTTCAGGCCCAAAAAAATAAAGTCTGCCATTGTTTCCACTGTTTCCCCATCTATTTGCCATGAAGTGATGGGACCAGAGTCCATGATCTTAGTTTTCTGAATGTTGAGCTTTAAGCCAACTTTTTCACTCTCCTCTTTAACTTTCATCAAGAGGCTTTTTAGTTCTTCTACACTTTCTGCCATAACGGTGGTGTCATCTGCATATCTTAGGTTATTGATATTACTCCCAGCAATCTTGATTACAGCTTGTGCTTCTTCCAGCCCAGCGTTTCTCATAATGTACTCTGCATATAAGTTAAATAAGCAGGGTGAGCATATACAGCCTTGATGTACTCTTTTCCTGATTTAGAACCAGTCCATTGTTCCAGGTCTGCTTCTAACTGTTGCATACTGATCTGCATACAGATTTCTCAAGAGGCAGGTCAGGTGGTCTGGTATTCCCATCTCTTTTGTTATCCACACAGTCAACAGCTTTGGCATAGTCAATAAAGCAGAAGTTCCAGATGTTTTTCTGGAACACTCTTGCTTTCTTGATGATCCAGCAGATGTTGGCAATTTGATCTCTGGTTCCTCTGCCTTTTCTAAAACCAGCTGGAACATCTGGAAATTCACAGTTCACATATTGCTGAAGCCTAGCTTGGAGAATTTTGAGCATTACTTTACTAGTATGTGATATGAGTGCAATTGTGCAATAGTTTGAGCATTCTTTGGCATTGCCTTTATTTGGGATTGGAATGAAAACTGACCTTTTACAGTCCTGTGGCCACTGCTGAGTTTTCCAAATCTACTGGTATATTGAGTGCAGCACTTTAACAGCATCATTATTCAGTATTTGAAATAGCTCAACTGGAATTCCATCACCTCCACTGGCTTTGTTTGTACTAATGATTCCTAAGGCCCATTTGACTTCACATTCCAGGATGTCTGGCTCTAGGTGACTGTGAGTGATCACACCATCATGGTTATCTGGGTCGTGAAGATCTTTTTTGTACAGTTCTTCTGTGTATTCTTGCCACCTCTTCTTAATATCTTCTGCTTCTGTTAGGTCCCTCCCATTTCTGTCCTTTATTGAGCCCATCTTTGCATGAAATGTTCCCTTCATATCTCTAATTTTCTTGAAGAGATCTCTAGTCTTTCCCATTGTTTTGTTTTCCTCTATTTCTTTGCATTGATCACTGAGGAAGGCTTTTTTTTTATCTCTCCTTGCTATTCTTTGGAACTCTGAATTCAAATGGGTATACCTTTCATTTTCTTCTTTGCTTTTGGCTTCTCTTCTTTTCACAGCTATTTGTAAGACTTCCTCAGGCAGCCATTTTGCTTTTTTAGCATTTCTTTTTTTGGGAATGGTCTTACTCCCTGTCTCCTGTACAATGTCACAAACCTCCGTCCATAGTTCATCTGGTACTCTGTCTATCAGATCTAGTCCCTTAAATCTATTTCTCACTTTCACTGTACAATCATAAGGGATTTGATTTCGGTCATGCCTGAATGGTCTAGTGGTTTTCCCTACTTTCTTCAATGTAAGTCTGAATTTGGCAATAAGGATTTCATGATCTGAAAGATGAACTCCCCAGGTCTTTAGGTGCCCAATATGCTACTGGAGATCAGTAGAAAAATAACTCCAGAAAGAATGAAAGGATGGGGCCAAAGCAAAAACAACAGCCAGTTGTGGATGTGACTGTTGATAGAAGCAAGGTCTGATGCTGTAAAATCAATATTGCATAGGAACATGGAATGTTAGGTCCATGAATCAAGACAAATTGAATGTAGTCAAAGAGGAGATGGCAAGAGTGAATGTAGACATTCTAGGAATCAGTGAACTAAGATGGACTGGAATGGGTGAATTTAACTCAGATGACCATTATATCTACTACTGTGGGCAGGAATCCCTTAGAAGAAATGGAATAGCCATCATAGTCAACAAAAGAGTCTGAAATGCAGTACTTGGATGCAATCTCAAAAATGACAGAATGATCTTTGTTCTTTTCCAAGGCAAACCATTCAATATCATGGTAATCCAAGTCTATGCCCTGACCAGTAATGCTGAAGAAGCTGAAGTTGAACGGTTCTATGAAGACCCACAGGACCTTTTAGAACTAACACCCAAAAAAAGATGTCCTTTTCATTATAGGGGGCTGGAATGCAAAAGTATGGAGTCAAGAAACACCTGGAATAACAGCCAAATTTGGCCTTGGAGTACAGAATGAAGCAGGGTGAAGGCTAATCGAGTTTTGCCAAGAGAACACACTGGTTATAGCAAACACCTTCTTTAAACAACACAAGAGAGACTCTACACATTGACATCACCAGATGGTCAACATCGAAATCAGATTGATTATATTCTTTGCAGTCAAAGATGGAGAAGCTCTGTACAGTCAGCAAAAACAAGACCAGGAGCTGACTGTGGCCCCAGTGTTCACTACAGCACTATTTACAATAGTCAGGACATGGAAGCAACCTAGGTGTCCATCGACAGTTGAATAGATAAAGAAGTTATTGTACATATATACAATAGAATATTATTGAGCCATAAAAAGGAACAATTTGAGTCAGTTCTAGTGGGGTGGATGAACCTAGAGCCTGTTATACAGAGTGAAGTAAGTCAGAAAGAGAAAAACAAATATTGTATTTAACTCATATATAAGGAGTCTAAAGAAAATGTTACTGATTAACCTATTTGAAGGGCAGCAATAGAGACACATACATAGAGAACAGACTTGTGTATACAACGTGGAAGGAGAGGGTAGGATGAATTGAGAAAGTAGAATTGAAAGACACACATTACCATATGTAAAATAGATAGCTAGTGGGAATTTCCTGTATGATGCAGGGAGTTCAACACAGTGTTCTGTGACAACCTAGAGGGGTTGTCTGAGGGATGGGTGGGGAGCTGGGAGAGATATTCAAGATGGAGGGGGCATGTGTCTACCTTTAGCTGATTCATGCTGATGATTGGAAAGCAATTTTCCTCCAATTAAAAATAAATAAATTAAAAGGTAATGTCTATCTCATGATTTCTTCCTTCTTGGTCAACACCCTAGACTCTATAATTTTTTTTCTGCTCATAAACACCCTTTCTAAAATAGGAAAAGCTTAGTTACTTCATTAATAGAAAGAAGCCTGACTTAAGAAATACTGGAAAAAAAATAGCATTCTTAAAGTATTATTTACCTATACATGAAACTGAAACTAGGGACAAAATCTGGTGAAGTATTATTCTCAAAAAATGCTTACTGAATTGAATTAAGTAATATCTGATACACATTTTAGAATAAAATGTATTTTAAAGGATCATTTGTGGTTGATATCACAGTTCAGCCATATGCTGTACTCTTTAAATTTATTAAATAAAAGTGACTATAGAAGTTTCTATAGCAAGTATGGATTTTGTTTTCTAAATAATAAAGCCAGTAAGCAACTCATAAAATTTTAGAGTATAAATTACTACTGCTGAAGGCTACCATTGCCTAATATTTTTCCTGTAAGGAAGATTTAATTCTATCTACTGAGCATAAGTATTTCATGCACAAGAGCTTGGAATGTTCTTTCCCTAAACTTTTGCATAATCTGAATATCATTTGTTTACAATGATTCCTGTATGTGAAAAATAAAAACACAAATAAGCAGAGATGAAAATATAAAGAATTTTTTACATTAATTATATCACAGAATGTGAGCTATCTTAGAGCTATCTTATATTTTCAGACTTTCATTTAGACTTTAAAGTTATTTTCAAAAATCACCAAAGTGTTCATATGAAACAAATGTGTGGATGAACATATTTACTGTAATCAATTCCTCATTTCACCTTGAAACTATTGTCCCACTTAATGCATTTACTTTCCCAGGACTGTTATAACAAAGTGCCAGCAGGAGTTCATTGTTTCATAGTTCTGGAGGCTAGGAGTTCACATTTGATGTACTGGCAGATTTGGGATTTGTTTCACATCTGTCCTTGGCTTGTAAAAGGCATCATCTCCCTGTGTCTTCCCTTTACTATTTCTGTGTTCAAATGTCTCCTTTTTATATGGATGCCAGTAATATTGGACATTGTCTTATCTTAATGACCTAATTTTTAACTAATTTTGTCTTCAATTAATCTATTTTCAAATAAGGTCACATTCTGAGAAACTGGAGGTTAAAATATCAGCAAATGAACTTGGGCAGCACCCCCAAAATGTATTATGTTCAACCCATAACACAGCTTTCAGCAGGAGAGCTCAATTCCTCCATGGTTGTTGGCAGGAGAGATTAATTCCTTACCACATGGGTCTTTCCATAGAGCTAGTTAACAGCTCATCATAGCATTTTTTTAACATTTTTTTTTTATTATTTTTAAATTTTATTTTATTTTTAACTTTACAACATTTTAAAAATTACATTTACAAATGCAAAATCTATATTCAAATAATATCATGTTATTTGGAACATCTCACAAAATTCTCATGCAATGCTTCTAGAATTTATAAACTCTTTTCATGGAACTAATTTAAGTGGCATTACTAAGTATTACATTCTTTATGCATAATAACAAAAGTATAAAAATAATTTAAATTATTTAAGCATGATGATTAATATTATCCAGATCCAAATTTGTGGGCAAAAGGAAGAAAAAAGATATAAGTAAAATTCAAAAATATCTGACAATAGAGCAAAGTTTTAACTATCTTAATTTTTTCCAAAAAAAATAATCATTTTAAATAAGCAAAAGCAGATTCCATAAGATTTTCTCAAGATAGTAGCTAATTATGTGGTCTCAGTATTTTGCTTTTAGTTAAAAAAAATCCCATTATTAGTTTTGAGTTAGAACAGAATCACTTCACGTGACTTCTGTAGAGTTTATAAAGTTCAGAATATTCTAGAATCAGGTATAAGTGAATTATTTGTAAATCCTCTCTCATAAGGGAAAATTGCAGTCACTAGTTGGAGAAGACTCTTAAGAGTCCCTTGAACTGTGAGGATATCAAACCAGTTAGGAAATCAACCCTGAATACTCATTTGAAATATTGATGCTGAAGTTGAAGCTTCAGTACTTTGACCACATGATCCGAAGAGTGGAAAAGACCCTGATGCTGGAAAAGATGGAGGGCAGGAGGAGAAGGGGATGACCGAGGATGAGATGGTTGGATGGCATCACCGACTCAATGGACATGAGTTTGAGTGAACTCCAGGAGTTGGTGATGCCTGGCGTGCTGCAGTCCATGGGGTTGCAAAGAGTCTAACAGGACTGAGGGACTGAACAACAAAGCTGCTCCAATGATAAGAAGGTTAAATAGACACCTCTTGTAACTTCCCACCACATAGCAAAATGCCTTCCTTCTCTCTAAGATTAAAACCTGGGAACACAATAAAGTTTTAAGGGCTTAATAAAAGGATACCATGGATTATGTAATTATGCCTTTGTTACTGTTTCACTATGTATCTTGCAAGGCTTCCCCAGTGGCTCAGAGGTAAAGAATCCACCTGCAATGCAGGAGATGCAGGAGACATAGGCTTGATCCCTGGGTCAGGAAGATCCCCTGAAGGAGGGCATGGCAACCCGCTTCCGTATTCTTGCCTGGGGAACTGCATGGACAGAGAAACCTGGCGGGCTGTAGTCCATGGGGCCTTCAGAGTCAGACGCGACTGAGCATGCAGTTACACATTTTGAAAGATAAGCTTTAACTTGATATCCTCCTGCAAGAAATACAGATATCTGCAGATATCCATCTACTCTCATTTGACATTAAGCCAAATTAAACCAAAATAAATCAACTAAAGATAATTTTTAAAAATTGCCTATAAAACATGACAATATATAAAGAATTTACAAGTATATGTTTACATTTTGAGTTGAAAAAACTCTTTTAAAATTTTAATGTTAAACTGAACATCAATCAATAGTTTTGGTTTACAATAGTGTAAATAGTAAAAAAAAAAAAAAGATAAATATACAATATTAAACATCCATATGATCTTCTAATGTTACTTAATAATTTTCTGATGTTAATACAGTTGATATTTTCTCCTTATCCTCTCAAAAGAATTGAACTTCCTGTGAAGATTAACACAGCACTCACTTCACTGCACATTAAAGTGTAAGACATTATTACTTTGAGCCCCAGGAATTCCCAGTGGCAAAGGGCATTAAATCATAATATCCACACACTGCCTTTTAGTTTTCCTGACATGATAGCCTTACAGATTCCTTAAATTCAGCAGTGACATTATGATGTGACTTTGTGTCCTAAATTTAATTGGAATAGCAGCATATTTGTATTTAAAGGAAAGTGTATCATAACTACTACAGCAAAATCATTGCAATTTTATTATCTTTAATATTTCATTTTAAGACTTCCATGGAAACAGCTGTTTCATTTTGAAAGTCAAGATTAAACACACTGAACTTTAGATTTCCTATTTTTCTCTATCCTTAGTATTGTTTGATTTCTTTTGTTTATTCCTACCTTAATATTGTTTGATTTCTTTTGTTTATTCCTACCTTATAGAATTGATTAACAACTATATATGCTAATCTGTTCTTAAAGAGAAATTTAATCTTTATAAGTGAATACAATTTAGACTTAATTCTTAATAGTTCATCAGGTTTATTTGCATAAAAATGTATGTTGTTTATACAGACCTATATCTTTTATTCGAAGTAGTTATCAAAGTGGTAACTCATGACCTTTGGCTCTACTTTAACTGACAACACTACTCATCAAGCCAAAGAAATATTTTCTCTCCAAAGATCCCAAGTATTTACTCTTGTAAATTTATATGTTGGTTTGTTTTCTTTCTTCTTCAGTTTTCTGTAAGGTCAAGTGGAGAACAAAGTATAGGTGTGAAGAACAAAAAAGGGTGGGGGACTTGTTATGCTACAGGGGAAAAGCTTAGATTCTCAGTATGTTCAGAGGTTGGAGAGAACCTGAGAATACAGGACAATTTAGGGTCTGATTTTAAGTTTATAATTATCATCACATTTACTGCTGCTGCTGCTGCTCTGTCACTTAGCCGTGTTTGACTCTTTGTGACCCTATGGACCATAGCCTGCCAGCCTCCTCTGTCCATGGGATTTTCCAAGCAAGAATCCTGGAGTGTGTTACCATTTCCTCCTCCAGGGGATCTTCCCAAACCAAGAATCAAGCCCACATTTCCTGTGTCTCCTGCATTGCTGGTGAATTCTTTACCATTAAGCTCTTATATCACATTTATATTTTAGTTTTTTGGTTTATAATAAGAAACCTCATAATGGCCCTGAACAATTTAGAAATAGGTGCTCTACTCAATAGTACCAAAAATGTACTTTACACCAAAAGTGTAAGAAAAATATATGAAAAAATTTAAATGGACAAAAAAGATCATAGATGTCCTATCTAGGTGCCCCATGGCTTATCTCAGTCTTTCAGTGATTTTGAGATCTTTGACAACTCTGTAAGTGTAGAAACTTATAACAAAGCAAATAATTCTCTATAGAAGTTAATTTTATCAGAGACATCTAATTGATTCTTGCTCTAGAGATAAATTCATTTTGCATGTATTTATAAATTTATTCCAGCTTACTTTATTTGCCTATATGTGTGTGTATTTCTTTTAATTTTCCTTTGAACCAGCTATAATGTCTTATCAGTCTTTTTTATTACTTTATAAACTAAGTAAAATCTTTGACATGCCTTTATTTAAAAAAAAATACTGTGTATGACTTCTGAATTCATCCATCAAGATACCCAATTAATTCGCTTGATAAGAACAGGTAAATATGTTGTCAGACAAGGATTTTTCAGGAGCAGTTTGAGCTCAGGTATAGATTTTCTTGGTTCTCTGGGGTAAAATACAAATAGTAAAATAACTTTGATATTTCCCTAGATTTTGTTATCATTTCTTTCTTTTTTCCCTCTCCACTGACATTGTGTTTTCTTTTAGATTTTGGTTTGTTTCACACATCTGATGTTTTTACCCCATTGGTAGCAACATTGATTGGGAATTTCATTTTATGATCTGACTATTTAATGGTCAACAACAGATGTACAGAAGATTCCTGACTTAACGATAGTTCAACTTAACACATTTTCAACTTAATACTTTTATGAAAACAATATACATTCATTAAAAATTTTCAAATTTTGATTTTTTTTCCTGAGCTAGCAATATGCAGTAGAATACTTTCATGGTGATGGGCAGTGGCAGTAAGCCACAGCTTGCAAACATGCATGCAAACATGAGGGTAAACAACCGATACGGTTACCATAGTCCTGTACCCATACAACAATTCTGTTTTTATTTTCAGTATAGCTTTCAATAAGTTACATGAGGCATTCTACACTTTACTGTAAAATAGGCTTTGTGTTAGGATTTAGCTCAACTGTAGCCTACTGTGAGTGTTCTGAACACGTTTAAGGTGGGCTAGGCTCACCTTATGATGTTTGGTCACATATGTATATTAAAGGCATTTTCGACTTAACAGTGTTTTCAATTTAATATAACTTTATTGATATGTTAGCCCATCAAAATTTGAAGAAGATCTGAAATGAACTATAAAAATTTATGAGCTATTGAGTGAGACTCAAAGAAGAAATTTGGTTTGTTAGTCTGTTGTTTGCATGATTAATTTGAGGTCAAACCAATTAAGAATTTCATTCATAAAATGAAGGAAAAGAGCTTTTTTATGAATGGTGAATTTTTTTCTTCTGTGTTTCTTGAATTGTAGAATTAAAACTGCATCTCTTGGTCTATATGTCCATAAATCACAAGAGCCTTTACCTCTTGTGTATGAATATGAAATACTTTCCCATCTCTACAAAGTATTATTAGATTGATAAAGTCTTTTAATCTAAAAGAATGCAATTTGATTGGCTTATAGCCTCTTATCCTTCTCCATCAGAAGGCAGAAAGACTGAAAGCCAGAATCATAGAAAACAAACCAATCTGATCACATGGACCACAGCCTTGTCTAACTCAATGAAACTATGAGCCATGCCATGTAGGGCCACCCAGATGGATGGGTCGTGGAGAGTTCTGACAAAACGCCGTCCACTGGAAAAGGGAATGGCAAATCACTTCAGTATTCTTGCCTTGAGAACCCCATGAACTGTATGAAAAGGCAAAATGATAGAGCACTGAAAGATGAACTCCCCAGGTTGGTAGGTCCCCAGTACACTACTGGAGATCAGTGGAGAAACAACTCCAGAAAGAATGAAGGGATGGAGCCAAAGAAAAAACAAAACCCAGTTGTGGATGTGACTGGTGATAGAAGTAAAGTCTGATGATGTAAAGAGCAGTATTACATAGGAAGCTGGAATTTTAGGTCCATGAATCCAGGCAAATTAGAAGTGGTCAAACAAGAGATGGCAAGAGTGAACATCAACATTTTAGGAACCAGCGAACTAAAATGGAATGGAATGGGTGAATTTAACTATGATGACCATTACATCTATTACTGTGGGCAAGAATCCCTTAGAAGAAATGGAGTAGCCATCATAGTCAATAAAAGAATCTGAAATGCAGTACTTGGATACAATCTCAAAAATGACAGAATGATCTCCGTTCATTTCCAAGGCAAACCATTCAATATCACAGTAATCCAAGTCTATGCCCCAACCAGTAATGTGGAAGAAGCTGAAGTTGAATGGTTCTATGAAGACCTACAAGACCTAGAACTAACACCCAAAAAGATGTCCTTTTCATTGTAGGGGACTGGAATGCAAAAGTAGGAAGTCAAGAAACACCTGGAGTAACAGGCAAATTTGGCCTTGGAATACAGAAAGAAGCAGGGTGAAGGCTAATAGAGTTTTGCCAAGAGAACACACTGGTCATAGCAAACACCCTCTTCCAACAAGACAAGAGAAGACTACACATGGACATCACCAGATGGTCAATACCCACATCAGACTGACTATATTCTTTGCAGCCAAAGATAGAGAAGCTCTATACAGTCAGCAAAAACAAGACTGGGAACTGACTGTGGCTCAGATCATGTATTCCTTATTCAGACTTAAATTGAAGAAAGCAGGGAAAACCACTAGACTTAAATCAAACCCCTTACAAGTACAGAGTGAAAGTGAGAAATAGATTCAAGAAATTAGATCTGATAGACAGAGTACCTGAAGAACTATGGATAATGGTTCATGACATTGTACAGGAGGCAGGGATCAAGACCATCCCCAAGAAAAAGAAATGCAAAAAGGCAAAATGGTTGTCTTGTATTTGTATTTGTAAGGGGCCTTACAAATAGCTGAGAAAAGGAGAGAAGTGAAAGGCAAATGAGAAAAGGAAAGATATACCCATTTGAATGAAGAGCATCAAAGAATAGCACGGAGAGATAATAAAGCCTTCCTCAGTGATCAAAGCAAAGAAATTGAAGAAAACAATAGATGGGGAAAGACTAGAGATCCGTTCAAGAAAATTGGAGATACCAAGGCAACATTTCATGGAAAGATGGGCTCAATAAAGGACAGAAATGGTATGGACCTAACGGAAGCAGAAGATATTAAGAAGAGGTGGCAAGAATGCACAGACCTATACAAAAAAAGATCTTCATGACCCAAATAATCACGATGATATGATCACTCAACTAGAGCCAGACATTCTGGAGAACGAAGTCAAGTGGGCCTTAGGAAGCATCACTACAAACAAAGCTAGTGGAGGTGATGGAATTCCAGTTGAGCTATTTCAAATCCTGAAAGATGATGCTGTGAAAGTGCTGCACTCAATATGTCAGCAAATTTGGAAAACTCAGCAGTGGCCACAGGACTGGAAAAGGTCAGTTTTCATTCCAATCCCAAAGAAAGACAATGCATAAGAATGCTCAAACTACCGCACAACTGCACTCTTCTCACAGGATAGCAAAGTAGTGCTCAAAATTCTCCAAGACGGCCTTCAACAGTATTTGAACCATGACCTTCAAGATGTTGAAGCTGGATTTAGAAAAGGCAGAAGAAACAGATCATATTCCCAACATAAATTGGATCATTGAAAAGGCAAGAGAGTTCCAGAAAAACATCCAATTCTACTTTATTGACTATGCCAAAACCTTTGACTGTGTGGACCACAATAAACTGTGGAAAATTCTTCAAGAGATGGGAATACCAGATCACCTGGTATTCCCAAACACCTGGGAAATACCACCATACACCTGGGAAATCTGTATGCAGGTCAGAAAGCAACAGTTACAACTGGACATGGAACAACAGACTGGTTCCAAATTGGGATATGGGCTGTATATTGTCACTCTGCTTTTTTAACATATATGCAGAGTACATCACGAGAAATACTGTGATGAATGAAGCACAAGCTGGAATCAAGATTGCCGGGAGAAATATCAACAACCTTAGATATGCAGATGACACCACCTTTAGGCAGAAATCAAAGAAGAATTAAAGAGTCTCTTGATGAAAGTGAAAGAGGAGAGTGAAAAAGCTGGCTTAAAGTTCAACATTCAGAAAACTAAGATCATGGCATCTGGTTCCATCACTTCATGGCAAATAGATGGGGAAGCAGTGGAAACAGTGACAGATTTAATTTGGGGGGCTCCAAAATCACTGCAGATGGTGACTGCAGCCATGAAATTAAAAGATGCTTGTTCTTGGAAGAAAAGTTGTGACCAACCTAGACAGCATATTAAAAAGCAGAGACATTACTTTGCCAACAAAAGTCCGTCTAGTCAAAGCTCTGTTTTTTTCCAGTAGTCAGGTATGGATGTGAGAGTTGGACTATAAAGAAAGCTGAGTGCCGAGGAATTGATGCTTTTAAACTGTCATGTTGAAGACTCTGGCGAGTCCCTTGGACTGCAAGGAGATCCAACCTTGCGTCCAAGGATTCATCCTAAAGGCAATCAGTCCTGAATATTAATTGGAAGGACTGATGTTGAAGCTGAAACTCCAATAATTTGGCTACCTTATGAGAGGAACTGACTCAGTTGAAAGACCCTGATGCTGGGAAAGATTGAAGGCGGGAAGAGAAAGGGACGACAGTGGAGGAGATGGGTGGATGGCATCTCCGTCTCAATGGACACAAGTTTGAATAAACTCTGGGAGTTGGTGATGGGCAGCGAGGCCTCCCATGCTGCAGTCCACAGAATTGCAAAGAGTTGGACATGCCTGAGCGACTGAACTGAACTGAATAGAAATAAGTGCCTTGTGTAATTTAAATATTGCTTAAAATTCCCAGAAATTATGAAATATTAAATTTCTTATACTTTGACAGTACCAGACTAAAAGAAATTCTTACAGAAGCTAACTCTGAAACATTTTAAGAATCTAAATATATATAATTAATCAAAACTTTGACAAGAATAAGGATAATTTTGGTTTAAGAGACAGCTATGCTTTTCTTTATGAGTTTTAAATATAATATAGTTTTACATTTATTTTAGTTAGCTTTTTCATAAATACTCATGAGTATAAAAATAAGGTAATTAATATTTATGAACATTATAAACTTCCTAATTTATCAATATATTGTTCTTCAGACTTATTTCAGTAGCATTAACTTTAGCTTCAAGATCCATCTTAGATCTTTATGTGACTTAGAGTCAAAATCTGAAATGTAATTCAGTTGGAATGACAAGTTGAAAATTAATTGATAATTATTGGGTATGCAAATAAGTTTAAGAATACCAAAGCATTGATTACTAAGTGTGATTTTACTTAATATAGTTTTTCTTTTTGAATATGTTATAGAGAGTCCATTCCTTTGAGCTGTTATAATAAAGATTTTCAATTTGTCATTGTGTGAGGTCATGTAAGGAATGTGTGTGATTGTGGAAAGTTGTACTGTGTATATGAATAAAGTCCACTAATGTGCTAAAATGCTCATATGTGAAAATTCTCAATTATATTCCTCCTACTTTTTGGCTATGAAATAGAATATATTACTTTGGTTAGAAGTTATTACTTATATAGGTGGTTGAGACTATACTCAGAACAATATTCTAAGTATGATATATACAAATGTATGTGCTTTTGTTTTTCAAGTTAAAGAGTACTTTTGTCCTAAAGCAGTGGTTCTTGTGCTTTTTAATCTCCACACTACTTTACAGTCTTAGGACTAAGAGTTCACCATGTGTAGATTATAACATTTTGTACTTATATATTGAAATCTGGAACTGAAAAAAATTTTTTATCACTTAATTTTAAGATAGCAACCATAAGTGCCTCACATGATAGCAGAAATAACATTTTAATATTAGTATGAAATTAGTTTTGACCACAAAGACCTACTGTAAACTGTACTAAAGAAAAGGTGGCATTTTTTCCCCCAGAAAATGAAAGAATACTATGAAGGACAAAATGTGGAAAGTGAATTAATTTGCATAAATTTACAATATAAGGGTGTGTTAAGAAATTTTGAAATGTGTTAAAATCTTGGCAAAGTTTTCTGAATTTTGATAAGCTTGTTTTCTTGGTTTACTGATTAATGCCTTTGACTACAATTGAAATATTTTGTAAAATGCAAGAGTAATCTGCCAAGATAACAGTGATTTTATGTTCTTCTAAAACATTTTTTGTGCCTTATATCAACATCATTATATCTTTGATTGTTTAAGAGGAAAAAATAAGGAAATGATCCTCCCTTATGGAGGAAGTGATTCTTTCCAACTGTTTTAACTTCCCTGTTAATATTTTTCCTACTTTGCTTTAATATGTAATTAATTATTATTTCTTAGACACCCATGGTGCCTATATGTTGTGTTGTGTGCATGCTCAGTCATGTCCAACTCTTTGGAAGCCCATGGAGTGTAGCCTTCCAGGCTCTGCTGTCCTTGGGATTCTGCAGGCAAGAATACAGGAGCAGGTTGTCATTTCCAACCTGCATTTCCTGTGTCTCCTGCATTAGCAAGTGGATTCTTTACCACTGTGCCTCCATTGCTATTTTAATCAATTGCCCAAAATTTCCTCTGATAATTGTTTGATATTTTTTGTCTTTCTAAATTAATATTGAAATACTGGAAAAAATACAACTTTTGCAATATCATTTACAGGTAAAACTGTAAATGTAATCCCATTTTGGGATTTACCTCCACTGGACACTGGAAATCACAATGATTTTTTTCTGTTATCTTTTTTAAAAAACAAAAACAAAAAAGGAGGTATTCAATAAAAGAACATATTTTGTGAGCCTTTCAAAACGGTTAATGTCTCACCCCCATCATGCTTTAACATTAGGGAAACAGTAATCAGTATTTTTATAAAGTATTTCTCTTATAGTTTTCTTACATTTATCAGAGTTCCAGGGGTCATTTTCCTGGTGATATTTGATAAAATCAAGAGTTATTGATTATAATTTGTTGTTATTGAATGTTTAATTTGTCAAAAGCTTAATGCTTTACTTTGAATCTAGTAGCATTGAGGCTATAAGTTTCTTTCTGGGGCACTTACACATGAAGTTTAATAAAAATAAAAATGTCTGAGCTCTGCTCTAGACTTACTAAATCACTTTACCTGATATTTATAGTATATAAAATATATATCTTCAGATAACTATATTGTGATATTTTTCCTCTATAATAATCTTGGCTTCTGAACTGCCATTTTATGAAAAATGTTCAGGCTGCACCAGTGGATTAATTCTAGAGAACCAGGATTCCTGTTAATTAAGAAGCAGACAGCTTCATACACTGCTTACCCCAAATCCAGGAGAGCAGGTATTGATTATATAGAGGTAAAACAACTGATGGGAAAAAATTTATTGTAGTTTTATGTTTGGAATATTTGTCATTAACATTAATTTTCTATTTCAGATATACAAGAAAACTCATTTTCTCAAGCTATTGAACCTACAACCATTTATTAAACTTTATATTTGTAAAATGAAATATTTAAAAATGAAGTCAGATTCCCAATGACCCCCTGCTGATTATGAAATTCTTACTAAATATTTTTCTTTTTTATGGCAAAATATTTATTTACTTTAAAACTCAAAATCAATCTCTCCTCCCTTTTGCCAGAATATAATTGGACAAATTGATTTTACAACCAAGACCTCACTGGAGTTCCATATTTGAGAATAATTTGCACTGAATCGTGTATGAGCAACCACTATTAAGTATATAAGGCTTCAACATGATTTTCTAGACTTGAGAAACCAAATAATGGAGCTTTTTATAAAAGTCCAATCAAATATTCTTTATGAAAACTTCAAGACAAAATTAAATTTTGTGGGCATAGTAATTGTTCAATACTCTAAGTCTCTAGATTTCTAAAGAAAGTCCCAAAATAACCTTTATGGTTAATTAGCACACCTGTTGAATAAATAAAAGTAATCAGATCAAAACATTTTGGAATAATGTTTGAGAATATTAAGATAAAAGGATGTGAGGGTGGACACCGTAAGGAAAAACTGTGAACAATTTAGGAATAAATGAAAAGTGATTATGGCTTCCTGTCTAGCACACTCCTTCAGGTAATCTAAGCCTTTCATTGTCTTTAAGCTCTTGCGAAAATCTGTTTATTGTAGAAAATTAATAATAATGTAAATTATTCTGATTCATACAAACATGACTAATTTCATCCCACAAAACACAATTGGATTTTGTCTCTGGATACACCTGTTTTATGTCTATTTTAAATTCATTTTTCAACATTTCTTAATTGCTTATCTATATTTGGTTCTTGAATTTACTTTTGAACCTGTTTGCAATATCTTTTTGGTTCTTTCATTAATTACCAAATTAAATGAAACATTTGACAGTCATTTATTTTATATTTGTATGAGAGCATAAGTTATTAATATATCTTACTGAAATATTTACTTTGAGAAGGTTTTTATATTGTTGTCATTTGTTTGCCTGTTTTTCCTGTGTATGTGTGTGTCTGTGTGTATGTGTTTTGTTGAAAGCCAACTAAAGTCTGAGTTTTCATATCTGAGTCTATAAGAAAAGTCATATATAAGTCAAGAAGCAGAAAGAAATGTAGAAAGAAATGTACTATCTCAGACATTATAATTTCAGGGACTAGTTGTTCAGTTGCTGTCATGTCTGACTCTCTGTGACCCCACGGACTGTAGCACACCAGGCTCCTCTGTCCTCCACTATGTCCCAGAGTTTGCTCAAATTCATGTCCATCAGGTCAGTGTTGCCATCCAATCATCTCATCCTCTGTCACCCACTACTCCTCCTGCCCTCAATCTTTCCAAGCATCAGGGTCTTTTCCAATGAGTTGGCTCTTTGCATCAGGTGACCAAATCTGTGGCTCAGATCAGCTCCTTATTGCAAAATTTTAGGGACACATTTAGATTATCTAGACTTTAGGATTAGGAAATCTAAGATGAATGCTTCTAGATGTCAAAGGTCTATGTGACTAAAAATAACATGCTGGTAGCACAGTTCTCTTTTATTACTATTATGGCTATAACAATTATTGTGATAATTATTATAAATTAAGCAAAGCACTGACAAATTGCAGGACATTATATAATGCAAACTACAAGTTAATTGAAAACTTCTTTCCTGTTTAAAACACTTTTATTGAACGCTTTAATTTTAGGTTCTATCAAATTTAAAATATCCAACAATGTTACCTGAAATCAAGTCAACTTCAATCTACAAATATTATATTAAGGAAATACAAAGTACACATATTTATTTTAATATCTAGTTAGAGAACTATTTGACAGACAATATTACAGATGGAATATTTCATCAGACCAATAGGATTTAAAATTTAGTAGAAGAAAAATATAGATAAATCATGGCTTTGGTGAAAACAACTTGTAGAACCAATTCAAAAAAGGAAAAGCAAATGCTGAAAACTAATCAGCATCATTAATTAACATTAGATAATATGCAAGAGAGCAATGTTAATGGTTAATAAGCTTCACCCTCTACAGAATTTTAAAATATACAATTATAAATGATAATATCTCTATTTCTGTGAAAACTGCCATTGTAATTTTGATAATGATAAGGATTGCACTAAATCTGCAGATTGCTTTGGGTAGTATAACAAGTTTAATAATATTAAGTCTTTCAGTACATGAGCATGGAATACTTTCCATTGATTTGTGTCTTCTTTAATTTCTTTCATTAATATACAGTTTTTAGACTATGGGCTTTTTGCTTTCTTGGTTAAGTTTATTCCTTGGTAGCTTATTCTTTTTTATGCAACTGTAAATGGGATTTTTTTTTTTCTTACATTCTCTTTCTGGCAGTTTGTTATCAGCATATGAAGCAAATTGATTTTTTGTGCATTGATTTTGTATCCTGCAAGTTTATTGAAGTTATTTGCTATATGGTGACAGTTTACTTCTTCCTTTTTAATTTAAATGCTTTTTATTTCTTTTTCTTGCTTATTTTTCTGCTTAGGATTTCTAAATAAGATTTCTAATATGTTGAATAAAAGTGCAATAGAGAGTGTCTATATAGTTTTCCTGAACTTAGAGGAAAAGTTTTCAGTTTTTCACTGTTGAGTATTGTGTCAGCTGTGGGACTGACATACATGGCCTTTATCATGTTGAAGTATGTTGCCTCTATACTCACTTTGTTAAGAGTTTTTTTTAATGAAAAATTGATGTTGAATTGTGTCAAAAGTTTTCCTACATTATGATAGAATTATGATAGGATTTTCATTCTTCATTTTGTAAATGTGATGATCACATTGTTTTGTTTGTGAATGTTGTGGATGTTGAGTGCTTACCTGATAGCTCAGTTGATAAAGAATCCACCTGCAATGCAGGAGACTCTTGTTTAGTTCCTGGGTAGGGAAGATCTGCTGGAGAAGGGATAGGCTACCCCTTCCAGTATTCTTTGGCTTCCCTTGTGGCTCAGCTGGTAAAGAATCTGCATGCAATGCAGAAAACTTGGGTTCAATCCCTGTGCGTTGAAACATCCTTGAATCTCTGGAATAAATACTACTTAACTATAATAAGCATTCCTAAAGTCTGTATAGAACTGCAAAAGAACCTGAATAGACAAAGCTGTCATGGGTAAGAAGAACAAAGCTGAAAGCATCACTTTAAAATTATATTAAAACTATAAACTTATAAATCTATAGATTTAAAACTTTATTAATTTATAAATATATGAAATTTATAGACTTTATAGACTTAATAGATTTATTTTATATATTTTATAAATTTCTAAATCTATAAAGTATATAAATCTATAGATTTAAAACTATATTAAAAGCTATAATAATCAAAACTGTATGGTTTTGCAAAAAAATAGACACAGATCAGTGGAAAAGAATAGAAAACCCAGAAATAAACTCAAGTATATATGATCAATCAATTCACAAGAAAAAAGCCAAGAATATGCAATGGAAGAAGAATAGTCTCATTAAATGGTGTTGAAAAAATCAAAGATCAGATAGCAACATTTAAAATAATGAAACTGAACCAATATCTTACACTATATACATTAAAGGTTTAAATGCTACTTATACATTTAGATTTTATTTTATTTTTTTCCAATGAGGAAAATTTGTGAGGTGAACTTAAGTAATTTGTTCAAATTTGTCAGGCAATTAGAAGCTGAGCTGGTGGTTTATCTGAGTAAACTGAATCTAGTCATTCATTTAATTTTACTGAGAAACTACCATATATCTGCAAAGTAACTTATAAAGAACATTGCTTCTAAATAAGAAAAATGTATACCCTCCCTCCAAATATATATAAATTGTTTTTTTTTCAAATATATATAAATTGTTAAAGGCAACAGCTGACAGATAAACAAACATTGTATTTTCCAATTGAACTCCCCTCTTATCTATGACTATGATAACATATGCACACACACACACACACACACACACACAAACACATGCATACACACATTGCTACTCCCTCCCTGGCCCTGGATATAATACAGAGACCATAATGGTCTGCATAGTTTTACCACATGGATAGTATTAACATACAAAAATGTTAAGAATGTCAAAATGTGGTAGAGATTTTCCAGTCATTCACTGATTTTACACATGTAGATAAAGTATTAATTCCATACAGAAAGCATTTTTTTCAGTTATGTATTATCTACACTTTGAATACATAATAAGAACCAAGCCCATCCATATTCACAGAGAAATGTACATTAACAGGTCTTTACTATTCCATTGCTTTCATCAATTAGCTTATTGTTCTTGAAAATAACTGCTGAGAATGAAAAACACTCTTAGGAATTTTCTGAGAGAGTTATTAACTGTACAACATCAAAATGTGATGTGTTTTTTTCAAAAGACAATAGTCTTTGAACCCCTCATTCTAAAATATTTTCCTTGCTGTGTTCACTACTCTTAAATTATTTTATTATGATCTTTATCCAATCCTCCATCCATGGTTCTTCAGGCACTCTATCAGATTTAATCCCTTGAATCTATTTGTCACTTCCACTGTGTGATCATAGGGGATTTGATTTAGGTCATACCTGAATGGTCTCGTGGTTTTCCCTACTTTCTTCAATTTAAGTCTGAATTTGGCAATAAGGAGTTCATAATCTGAGCCACAGTCAGCTCTCAGTCTTGTTTTTGCTGACTGTATAGAGCTTCTCCATCTCTGGCTGCAAAGTATATAATCAATCTGATTTTGGTATTGGCCATCTGATGGCGTCCATGTGTACAGTGTTGTCTTGTATTGTTGGGAGAGGGTGTTTGCTATGAGTTATGCATTCTCTTGGCAAAACTCTATTAGCCTTTGACCTATTTCATTCCGTACTCCAAGGCCAAATTTGCCTTATGAAAATTTGTCACCCTTATGGCAGAAAATGAAGAATTAAAGAGCCTCTTGATGAAAGTGAAAGAGGAGAGTGAAAAAGTTGGCTTAAAACTCAACACTCAGAGAACTAAGATCATAGCATCTGGTCCCATCACTTCATGGCAAATAGATGGGGAAACAGTGGAAACAGTGGTAGACTTTATTTTCTGGGATATATATATATATATATATTTACTGCAGATGATGACTGAAGCCATGAAATTAAAAGACACTTGCTCCTTGGAAGAAAAGTTATGCCCAACCTAGACAGCATATTAAAAACCAGAGACATTACTTTGCCAACAAAGGTCCATCTAGTCAAAGATCCTGTTTTTCCAGTGGTCATGTATGGATGTGAGAGTTGGACTATACAGAAAGCTGAGCAATGAAGAATTGATGCTTTTGAACTGTGATGTTGGAGAAGACTCTTGAGAGTCCCTTGGACTGCAAGGAGATCTAACCAATGCATCCTAAAGGCAATCAGTCCTGAATATTAATTGGAAGGACTGATACTGAAGCTGAAACTCCAATACTTTGGCCACCTAATGCAAAGAACTGACTCTTTTGAAAAGACCCTGATGCTGGGAAAGATTGAAGGTGGAAAAAGAAGGGGACAATAAAGGATAAGATGGTTGGATGGCATCACTGACTGGATGGACATGAATTTGAGCAAACTCCAGGAGTTGGTTATGGACAAGGAGGCTTGGCCTGCTGCAGGACATGGGGTCGCAAAGAGTCGAACATGACTGAGCAACTGAACTGAGACTGAACTTTATAACTGCTCAGAATGAGAACGCCTTTTAAATTTTATTTGAAGATTCACTGATTAATCACATGTTAGAAAGAGAAGCTTATTGTATATTTACCTAATGCCTAGGCAAGTATTTTTAAAAAGTCTAGGTACTTCATAAATTTAACTACCATAACTGATAGAAGACCTGCTATACAAATTATACTCCAATTTTCAGAGCCAGTATTCTCACTATTGGGAAATTATTGGGCAGAAAAATCACTTGAAATATTGTACCCAATAGAAATTCCTTCAGGGTAAGTGAGTGAGGTACATAAATGGCCTCTTCATTAAGAAACTTTCTATTTTTAAGCTATTTCCTGCTTATAAATTAGGACCCTCTGAAAACTCTTTGAACTACTTCAGAATGCCGCTAAATAGCACTTGAGAGTCTAACCAAAATTGATTTCACTATTCGACATTACATTTTCACAAGATTATAAATGTTAAAGACTCTTTTAAATGTTTATCCTGTCCAACACTGGGTCCTTCTATGTTAATCCCAAAATAAACTCTGTTGGCCCATATGAAACAACCCAAAATTTAGAAGAAAGAAACAATAAAATGCCAAAACTAAATCCAACAAAAATATACATATTTACATATATATGTATTAATATGAGGGAAGAAACTCAGAAATGAATTTTGCTTTATATATTGCAGTATGCCTTTTAGGATATAATAAGATCTGTTAGAAAATATTTTGTATACTTAAATAGTCCTGATTAAGAAAATGAATTAAAGGTTCACGTTGCAAACATGAAGCAATTGGAAGAAAAAAAGAAAAGAACTTGGATTGATGGCGTTAAAAAGTATATGAATGAAATACTTTTTTAAACCAATTTCCTGAACATGTTTGCCATCATATACAAAGTTGCATTTCAAATGTGTGAAATTTGGCTTTAAATGTGATTAGAAAAGAAAGAAATATTTGAAAGTGTGGTTAAAATAGAATGTCCAACTCAGTTCAGTTCAGTTCAATTCAGTTGCTCAGTCATGTCTGACTCTTTGCTACTCCGTGGACTGCAGCACACCCGGCTTCTCTGTCCATCACCAACTCCCAGAGCTTGCACAAACTCATGTCCATTGAGTTGGTGATGCCATCCAACAACCATCTCATCCTCTGTCATCTCCTTCTCCTCCCACCTTCAATCTTTTCCAGCATCAGGGTCCTTTCCAATGAGTCAGTTCTTTGCATCAGGTGGCAGTTTTAGCTTCAGCATCAGTACTTCCAATGAATATTCAGGACTGATTTCCTTTAGGATTGACTGGTCTGATCTCCTTGCAGTCCAAGGGACTCTCAAGAGTCTTCTCCAAACCATAGTTTAAAAGCATCAATTCTTCAATGCTCAGATTTCTTTATAGTCCAACTCTCACATCCATACATGACTACTGGAAAAACCATAGCTTTGATCAGCTATGTCCAATTCAAGAGCAAAGTAATTTAGTATTTCATCATCCATGAAATAAAATTTACTCTCTGAGATCATTATTTTGTAAATTACTATAGGTGACAGGCATTTGTCATCTGAATCGAAGAAAATGCATTTTATATGACAGTCTCTTAGGTTAATCATCCAAAAATACTATTAACTTTATAACAAATATATATTAATTTTCTAGCAATGTAATTAGAATGTAACAGAAGATAAATTTTATTCTCATCAATGTATTTTTCATGACAGTATAAAAGATAAAAATAGAACAATAGCTTGTTCATAACAGCAATACTTAAATATTTTTATTTGCTTTCAAATTATATAAATGCTGTTGCTTAAGATGTATTTAAATAAGATTTTAGAAAATTCAGTATTGCTTACTGATAAATACTTCAGAATATTGAACTTTTGACCCCAAATTTAAAACTTTCTATAGACTGCTTTTAAAACAAATAGTGAATTTTTTGAAGGATCCTGAGCTAAAATTTTTCATTTCACAGAGTGATAAGTAGGGTTTGTTTTGTTTTGCTTTGCTGAAGGAAAGGACAAAAATAAAATTAAAAAAAATACTATATTTCTGAATTTTTCCATGTAGTTTTAAAATCCCAACTGATGTAAAAAAAAAATCCAATACGAGTGTTTGAAACCCTATCTGTTTTAAGCAGAAAGATCTATTTTAAACCTGAAGCTCATTGTCTCCTTCACTGCAGACCTGTCTGTGACTAACAGACTTGCCAGGCTTATCTTCACCAGACACTGACACTCATAATGAACTACTGGGCTCATCAGAATACGCAAGTCAAGGGACATTTTTCAACAATTTATATCAACAGATTACTGAGACTCTAGAAAACTTGCTGTCTACAAATTTAACTGAAATTAAGAGTTATCAGAAGGCATGAAATAATCAGAGCTAAGCCATGGTTTAACAAATGTTAGACTTCCAAAAGTCAGGTAACTATCAAGGTGAAAGATAGAAAGCTACTAATTTTTTCTCCCTGTCAAAGTGAAAATGAAAAGAGTTGTTAGACTGACATAAAGAAAAATGTGTGGGCAGAAGAGAACTGGAAGATAACCTTTAATGATGTGTGAGTGTGCGTGTGAGAGGAAGCAGAGAGAGAGACAGAAAGAAAAGAAAAGTGGTGAGATCCTTGACACTGCATCTCCTGCGCTGAAGCTGCATAACCTGCACAGAGGGTGGATTCTTTACCACTGATCCACCAAGGGAGCCACGTCTGGATTAGTGTGACATTTGTCTCTATTCTTTTAGGGTTTTTTTTTTTTTTTTAAATAGAGAGCTCTCAATCTCAGAACAAAATCATGTGATAATATCACCTCATTTTCTTCCTTATTCCATTCAGAAGGTATTTATTTAATTCTCAATAAAATGCATGTGTCTTTTTAAAAATTTATTTTATTGAAGTATAGTTGATTTACAATGTTATGTTATTTTGCTTTACAACATGATTTAATTATACACACACACACACATATATTCTTTTCCTTTATGATTACAGGATATTGAATATAGTTCTCTGCGTTATACAGAACTTATTGTTTATCCACCCTATATATAACAGTTTGCATCCCTAACCCCAAACTTCCAGTCCATCCTTTACCACCCACCTCCCCCTCGGCAACCACAAGTCTGTTCTCTATGCTGTGAATCTGTTTCTGTTTCATGGATAAGTTCATTTATGTCATATTTTAGATTCCATATATAAGTGGTAAGTTTTAGTTGCTCAGTCATATCCAACTCTTTGTGACCCCATGGACTGTAGCTCACCAGGCTCCTCTGTTCATGGGATTTTCCAGGCAAGAATACTGGAGTGGGTTGCCATTTCCTTCTCCAAGGGATATTCCTACCTAGGGATCGAAGCTGGGTCTCGTCAGCAGATTCTTTTACCATCTCAGGCAGACTTTTTACCATCTGAGCTACAAGGGAATGTCTTCTGGTATTTGCTTTTTATTTCTGATTTACTTCACTTAGCATGGTAATTTCAGGTACAGTTTTTTTCAGAAGTCATCTTTCCTTTAAATAAATTATCCTACATCACTTGAAAGAACAGAACACTTGCCTAACACCAAATCAAATTAACAGAGAATTTGGAAGCTAACCTATGTGTCATGTATAAGAGTTTTTTGAGGCCATTAAAATTGTTTGTTTGTTTTTTTTAATAGTATCAAGATGAAGACTGAAGCCTGTTAGGCAAAGATGTAGAAAACATGCCACTTAGTAGCTTTTCAAAATCTTTAAAAATAATTAATGGTTTAACAATGATTTATTTGATTAAATTTAAGCAAAACTCATGTTTTACTTTAAGTTCAGTTTCTTCCTTCCAGAATGTATACAAATCAGCCATGCTATTCATATTACATAGTTTGTATATACTGACTGATAGTATTCCTTTAAATTAATATGCCACAATTTGCCTAGTATTTCCATTTTGAATGAACTTTCAAATAGTTACAGATTGAGAATATTAATGAACAAAATTGTTCTAAACTGTCACATACAAGTCTTCAAGTAAATGCAAATTTTACTCTTCCTTTTAGATTATTATGTATTTTATTTTTCGTGTGTGCTGTATTGCAGTTGTCTGGACTTCTAGTACACTAATGAACAGACTTATAAGAATGTGCATCTTGGTCTTATTTCTTTTTTTTTAATCTTACTGTGATAATTTTTAAAAATTGTTGAGTTATAATTTATATACCATACAATTCACTTGCTTTACTTGTAAAATTCCATGATTTTTGATATATTTACAGAGTTATGTAACTAAAACCAAAGGCACAGTATTTCTTTTCTTTTTGTTTTCTTGGCAGTGGGCATGTGGGAAAATAGTTTCCGGGCCACCTGCATTAGAAGTATGGAGTCTTAACTATTGGATCACCAGGGAAATCCTCCTAACCTTATTTCTGAACTTTGTGAAAGAGTGGTAATGCCTCACTGTTAAGTATATCTCTTTGTCTCACTATTAAGTATTTTAAGCTCTTGGTAGTGCCCTTTACTAGAATGAAGAAATTCCAGTGAATCTGCACTGTAATGACTTTTTAAATGAATATTTGCTAAACTTTATAAAAGTTTTACTTGATTTATTGAGAATAAATATGATAAATACTCATATTTTACCCTTTTCTGTAATGATTTGATTGGTTATCATGATTTATTTGTTAGTGTCAAATCAAACTTACATCTCTGGAAAAATTCAACTTGTTAATAATGTATTATCCTTTCTAGATACTGCAGAATTCTCTTTGATTTGATTTATATATATTTTTTTCTATCTGTATTCTCGGGATGTTATGGCCTATAATTTTGCTTCCTGGTATTATTTTTGTCTAATTCTGGTATTAGGTTTATGATGTCCTCATAAAATAAATTGGAGAAGGCAAAGGCAACCCACTCCAGTACTCTTGCCTGGAAAATCCCATGGACGGAGGAGCCTGGTAGGCTGCAGTCCATGGGGTCGCTAAGAGTCAGGCATGACTGAGCAATTTCATTTTCACTTTTCACTTTCATGCCTTGGAGAAGGAAGTGGCAACCCACTCCAGTATTCTTGCCTGGAGAATCCCAGGGACAGAGGAGCCTAGTGGGCTGCCATCCATGGGGTCGCACAGAGTCGAACACGACTGAAGAGACTTAGCAGCAGCAGCATAAAATAGAGATCTGTAGATTCCTTCTGTCTTTTCTGAAATAATTTAATTTAAGCATTATTTCTTTTCTACATATGTATACCATTGTATGAGTTGAATTATTATTGTAGTTTGCATTATAATTTTACAAAATTTATAAGTTGATGTCTTAACTTTCAGTACCTCAGCATGTGACCTTATATGAAAATAGGTACATGGCAGATATAATTAGTTAACTTAGGATGAAATCACACTAGAGTAGGGTGAGCCTTTATTTCAGGATGACTAGTATCCTTATAAAAATGGAGACATTTGGATAAAGACAGACAACACACACACACACAGAACAATAATACCATTTGAGGATAAAAGTAGAGATAGAGGCAATGCTTCTACTAGTCAGAAAATATCAAACATTGCCAACAAATGACTACAAGCTAGGTGAGGAGGACAGCAGATTCTTCCCTCATAGCTCTCAGAAGAACCTCTGTTGACAGCTTGATCTTGGATCTCTAGTCTCTAGAACCATGAGACAATAAATTCTGTTGTTTAAACCACCAAATTTGTGGTACTTTGTAATTGCAGTCCTAGGAAACTAAGATAGTATATTACATCTCTGACTTTGTCTCATGGTATCCTCTACATTATTTACTTTGTTTCCACTTCATTGGCTTCCTTTATTCTTAATGAGTTTGCTAAGACTCTATCCACACAGGTTCTTTCTACAGATACATACATATTAATAGCTCACTGCCTTACCATTCTAGGTCTTCATTCAAAAAACCTCTTTCTCCACTAAGTTTTACCTGATGATCCAAATGCAACATCCATCTCTAGTATTTTTATCCCTAATACATATCAGTTTAACTATCTTGGGCTAAAATGGTATATTGTGTTTAATTCCACTTACATAAATTTCTAGGAAATTCAAACTAATGCATAGAAATAGAAAGGAGGTCAATAGAGGAGAGGGAGAAAAACAGAGGGCTGGGAGAGTTGGTATTATAAACAGTTACAAAGGCATGTTTTGAGAGTGATGTGATATGCTTACTATTATGACTATGATGGCGATTTCACCAGTGTATGCAAATGTCAAAAATTAATCAGATTTTATACTTTAATCACATTAGTTTGTCATATATCTATTATATCTCAAAGTATGTTTTAAAAATGTAGCAAGAAGGTTAAGAAAGAAGGAAATTTAGGCTCAGTTGATCATTGACTGCTTGTGAGACACCATGGTTTCTGAAAAATATTTAGATGGACAACAGAGGATAGTATCAAAGAGAAATTGGAAGACGATGCTAAATTTTTCAAATATTAAAACAAGTACTACCTCTCCAACCTTAACCTCATCTCATTTTTTTATTCAATGTTCATGATATATTTATATGTGTGAATATTTTAATCAGCTCAGTGATAAAATGAAGAAACTTATTTGTAATTTAGAGTTATCTTCCCACACAAAATATAACATTTTAAATATAAGTGGGTGCAGGATAAATTTATTTTTTTAATTTTTAAGAGATGCAATTCAAAATAAAGGTGTATGGTAGGAAAGGTTTCTATGCAAGTTTCAAGGATGAAATACGATACTCTTTATAAATCATCTCCTTTCAAAAATGAATTGAAAAGGGATGGGCTGCAAATTGCTGATAGAAATGTTAAATAAGAGGAAAAAATATTATACAATATAGTAATATTTATAAACAAGAAACAATAGTAACATCTCTAACCTTGATTATATACTCTGAATTATATATATTTTAAAGAAACTTAGGGCTTGTAATTAAGTTGTTAAAATTTACTAAGCAATATGTTCTTATTGTTGATTACTGCTTCAGTTTAAGTTCACAAGTTCACAGTATCATTTTCAAGGAGAACTGAGGATTAAAAAATAGATTTATACTCATTTTTTATCGTATATATTTTTGAGAGGTTATATTCCATTTCAAATTGCTAAGAGGACCGTCCATGTGCATTTTTACTGAAGTACAGTTATGTCTCTTTGGAATTATTAAGCCCTGACAGCTACACATAAAGTTGAAATAATGGGATTTGGCATCTAAGAGTTCCTTAATCTTCTTTCATCACTATAGCTATAATAATTGAAAATGTCAAGTTGAAATGATTGCAAGCCACAGACATCTGTCACTTATAATCATAAAATGTAGCTATGATTGCTAAATGTATGCATCATTTCCAAGCCTATTATACAAAGCATAATTATTTGCAAAGCTTAGAAAAGCAAGTATCATTTTATAGTGATTATATATAAATAAAAATATTACAATAATTTACAAAGAGAATTTAAAATATTTCTCAGTATAGTTGAAAATATGTGGTACTTACAAATTGCTATTCAAAAATACGTTATAGCACTTGAATAATTTGGGGAATTGGTTAATAAGTCATAATTCTGTGGGAACTAGAAATGGGAATCTTCTCTTTGTCCCTGGTCTCTGGTCACATGAATAAGAAAACAGAACAAAACTTTCACTTATAAAAATTCTTCACGTCAAGTGAGGCCTTTTGATAATATTTTAACATAATCTTATACATTTTTTTCCTAGTTACTTTGTTTTTCTGATAATATGGTACATAATACCTTTTGAAATTTTTTGGTTTAATTTTCTATTTCCAACATTAAAATTTTGATTTATTGTTATATGTTAGAGTTTTCATATTCAGCAAATTTTTAAAGTTTTCAATTCTACCAGTATCTCTAAAGATAGCTTTTTGGTTTCTGTGTAGACAGCAGTATTATATGGGAATCCTAGCAGTTTTATTCATTTCCAGTTTTAAAGTTTGTATTGTTATCTTCTTTTATGGTACAAAGTTAGACATTCAGCACTAGCTTAATTAGAAAAAAATGTCAGTGGACATACTTATTTTTATTTATTTCTAACATAAAGATATTGCTTCTAATAATTTCCAAGCAAGTAGCACACAATAACTTTTCAGTACCTCACTGTTAGGTTAAGTATGTTGTTCTTTATTGTTGTGCAGTCACCCAGTCGGATCTGAGTCTTTGTGAGCCCGTAGACTGCAGCACTCCAGGTCCCTCTGTCCCTCACCATCTCCTGAAGTTTGCCCAAGTTCATGTTCATTGCATTGGTGATACCCTCCAGCCGTCTCATCCTCTGACGCCCTCTTCTCTTCCCACCCTCAATCTGACCTCAGTGAGTCAGCTGTTCACATCAGATGACCAAAATTCTGGAGTTTCAACTTCAGCATCAGTGTGGCTCTTTACTCATAGTTTATTAGAATATTTAATACTGTCATTACTATTATTTTGTTATGAATGACAAACTGAATTTGCCTGTGAGAACTAGGATGGAGCTCAAGTAGAATGGGGTCTTATGGCTATAAAACATGGGAAAGGAGAATTTCCATGTGTGGCCTGTCCAGCAGCACCCGATTTGTACATGCACTGAAAAATATCCCAGATACTTAAAAAACAAATGGATAAAACAATTTAGTTAAATCCAGTGAAGACTAGAAAGACAGAACATAAGACCGAATACCTATAACACCATGAGGTTCATATAAAATTTATTGGAACTGAGAAAGGAAAAAGAAAGTGTAGGAATATCTCAAGAAAGATCATTTACCCACAGGAACTGAATAAATTGGAAAAAGTTATGAGGCCTTTCAGGGTGCAAAGTTAGATTCTCCCTATCCATACTCAGAGGACTAATATGAAATTGAATTCATGTGCAGAAAAGTGAAGACTATTTCTATACATTCAATTTTTAATTCCAATTTAAACTGGGGATCCTAAAGGTTGATTCATCATTGGGAGCATAAACTTCATCAATATTAATTCTTCATTATTTAATACAATTAAAAAACATTTGTATAAAATTATACTTAAGAAACCATCTATTATTGGTTTCTTTTTGTTAATACTGTGAAAGTTAATATTAATGTCAGTAATGTTATTTTTGTTTTCAGTCTTTCAATTCAATCCTCATTCTTATTCTTTGAATCCTCATTTTTATTCACAATATCCCCTAGAAACAATTCAGTTTGGCAATCTCAATTTTTGTTCTGGTCCAGAAGGAGAAATTCTGGTAATAATTACAACTTTTTCTCTTTATAGTAATAATTATACCTTTCATAAGGTCCTCAGTTTATCCAAGAAAAATATTCTAGCTGTGATCTGATATTTTTTTCCTGAAGTTATAATTTGTTATTTTCTAAAGAACAACTTTGAGACAATAAAGCATATGCTTTCTTCATTAGAGATAGTTTTTGTTTTTTTTTCCGGATTCCAAAGTCTCTATATTAATAAATCCCTGAGCAATTTAATATTTAAAACGTATTGCTTGATTTTCATCCAGGTGTCAGACTGTAATTTTATAATTAACAGTCACTGCCTTCTCTGATTTCATGTACTTAGAAAGACAATTCTTTGAACTTTGTTCTTTTAATAGAGGTGCAGAAAAGTTACTCTTTTATCTTAATGATTCAGGGTTTGCTGCCTTTATATCTTTGTTTGAATTCTATCTTTAGTTGAAAGAATACATTTTATATATAGAAAAATTGTGCTGCTGTCTCTGTGTCAGTTTATATTACAGATAGTTTTTAAAGATTCCTTTTCCCTTATTAAGAGTTTAAGGAAATAAACTGAAAGGGTAGTAACATAATTGAGAATTCTTACCTAAATAAACCTTATTAACATAAGATTTACTTGAACCTTTTTTATACCCCTTCAACCAGTTTCTTTTCCAGAATTAAGCACTATAATTTGAAGAAATACTTTTCATCATAATTTTCTGAGTAGTTTTGCTTCTACTTTGCATTTATTGTGCTTTCATATGTAATACTGACTAAATGCAAGAGTTGTTGCAGGTGTATTAACTCTGCTACTTCATTTTCAGCTGTGCCTTATTTAAACACCCACTCCAGTATTCTTGCCTGGAAAATTCCATTAACAGAGAAATCCGGCAGGTTACAGTCCTTGGGGGTCACAAAGAGTTGGCCACGACGGAAGGACTGAACACATAGGAGGAGCCCAGAAGTCAGATTTTGCCTACAGATGTATTTTCTAACATGGGCTGCACACTGAAATCATCTGAAGAGTATTAAAGATAATACTGATTATGGTGTTTCCCCCTCACCATTTATTCTTTTAATTATTTTTAGGTGTAACTTGAAAATTTGAATTGTTAAAAGTTCTCTAGGTATTCTAATGAACGTATAAGCAAGATTGAGACCCACTGGCTTAGAGTAACACAATTTTCATATGCAATCTTCCTAACAATAGTTGGGGAAATGAAGTAATATCAAGGGTACGAATTTTTTTTCTAATTTGTGCTTTCTGTAATTCTTGCATTTTATAATGAGCTTGTATAATTTTTAAATAATTAATATTACTTTGTCTGATATCAAATAGCCGTTCTAGCTTTCTTTAAGTGTTTTCAAGATGTATCTTTTTTGTATCCTTTCATGTTTCTTTCTGCCATTTTTTTAATCTCTAAGCTTATTTTTTTAATTTTTATTGGCCTATAGTTGATTTACAATGTTGTGCTAGTTTCCACTGTACAGCAAAGTAAGTCAGTTATACATATACCCATTCTATTTCCATATATGTCATTACAGAGTACTGAATAGTTTCCTCTGCTATACAGTGGGTTCTTATTAGTTATATATTTTATATACAGTACTGTGTATATGTCAATCCTAGTCTCTGTTTCTCCCCCCAACTTTCCCCCTTGGTAACCATAAATTTGTTTTCTACATCTGTGAGTCTGTTTCTGTTTTGCAAATAAGTTCATTTGTTCCTTTTTTTTTACATTCCACATATAAGAAATACCATATATTTGTCCTTCTCTGTCTGACTTCATTTAGTATGATAAACTCTAGGCCCATCCATTTTGCTATGGTAGCATAATTTCATCCTTTTAAAAGGCTGATTAATATCCCATTGTATATATGTACCGCATTTTCTTTATTCGTTCCTCTGGTGATAGACATTTAGTTTGCTTACAATGTCTTGGCTATTGTAAACAGTGCTGCAATGAACATTGGGGTGCATGTGCCCTTTCAGATTATGATTTCCTCTGGATAGACGCCTAGAAGTGGGATGGTAGGATCATATTGTAGCTCTATTTTTAGTTTTTTTAAGGAATTCCTACACTGTTTTCAATAGTGGCTGTCCCAGTTTACATTCTTACCAGCAGTCCAGTGGGATTCCCTTTTCTCCTCTTCTCCAGCACTGGTTGTTTGTAGACTTTTTGATGATTGCCATTCTGACTGGTGTGAGGTGAGGCCTTATTGTAGTTTTGATTTTCACTTCTCTAATAATTAGTGATGTTGAGCATCTTTTCATGTCCTTTTTGGCCATATGCATGTCTTCTTTGGAGAAATGACTATTTATATCTTCTGTCCCTTTTTTGTTTGGGTTGTTTGTTTCTTTTGGCATAGAGTTGCATGAGCTGCTCATATATTTTGAGATTAACACTTTGTTGGTTGCTTGTCATTATCTTTAAAATGAACTTTGCATTGGCAGTCTGTAGTTGAGTTTTTCCTTCTTATCCAATCTGATAATTTACCTTTAAGTGTAGTGTTTTGATTTGTAACTAATAGGGTAATTGACATGCTTAAGTTTGTATTAATATTTATTATGTATTTTCCTCTTTGTTCTCCTATTGTTTCTGCCTTCTTTTGTACTACATTTTTTAAAAAATGATTCCATTATGTATCCATTGTTGGTTTTTAGTGATTATAGTTTGTTACACCAAAAGTTACTTTCCAGTTTATAGTATATGTCTTTATCTTATTACATTCAACTTTCAAGTGTTACATAACCTTTATAAATATAGTATGAAAGTATGAAAATGATATAATGCTACATTTTTCTTCCTGGCCTTTGTTGTTTTGTTGTTATACATTTTGGTACTGAATATGTTGTAAACTCCACAGTATGCTATCATTTTTAATATAAAAGTTAAATATTTATTAATAAGAAAAACAACCTATATATAGATCCATGTTGTTATAGTTTCCAATGCTTTTCATTTTGTATGTATGTTAGGAGTTAGTTTTTGCCCCTCCCACTGCTCTGCCCCACAAGGACTTTCTTTAACTTTACTTTTATTATTAATCTATTTATGATGACTAGTTTTAACATTTATATGTCAGAAAAAGTTTTGCCTTTCTTTTGAAAGGTATATTCATTGGCTATACAACTGTAAGCAGACCTTTAAAAATAAATTTTAATATGTTGCTTCACTGCTTCTTTACTTGCATTTTTTCTAATTAGCAATTCATATCTTGGTTCTACTGTACCTAACATGATTCTTTTTAAATCTAGATGCTTTTAAGATTTTTTTTCTTTATAACTAATTTTGTGCATTTAAATTATGCTTTGCCTTGAAGTTTTCCTCATGATTTTTAACCTTGGAAGTCACGAGTTTCCTGGATCCCAGGTTATATAGTTTTCATAGAATTTGACCACTATTTGACCATTAGATTTTCAAAATTCCCCTCATCCTCAGGAACTTCAGCTACACATATATTAAGACACTTGAAGTTATCACATTTATCAATGATATTGTTTATTTTTTTTAATTTATTTATTTTAATTGTAGGCTAATTACCTTACAATATTGTAGTGGGTTTTGCCATACACTGACATGCATCAGACATGGGTGTACATGTTTTCCCCGTCCTGAACCCCCCTCCCATCTACCTCCCCATCCCATCCCTCAGGGTCATTCGAGTGCACCAGCCCTGAGCACCCTGTCTAATGCATCAAACCTGGACTGGCGATCTGTTCCACGTATGATAATATACATGTTTCAATGCTATTCTCTCAAATCATCCCACCCACACCTTCCACAGAGTCCAAAAGTCTGTTTTTACATCTGTGTCTCTTTTGCCGTCTCGCATCATTACCATCTTTCTAAATTCCGTATATATGTGTTAACATACTGTATTGATGTTCATTACAGTACAATAGCCAGTTTACAATAGCCAGGACGTGGAAGCAACCTAGAAGTCCATCATAAGATGGATAAGAAAGCAGTGGTACATATACACAATGGAATATTACTCATCTATTAAAAAGATGCATTTGAATCAATTCTAATGAAGTGGATGAAACTGGAGCCTATTATACAGAGTGAAGTAAGTCAGATATTGTTTATTTTTAAAAGTGTATCTTGTTCTCTTTCTGTTTCATCTTGAGTGATTTCTGTTGCTATATCTTCAACTTTTCTAACATTTTCTTCTGAAATATCTAATCTGTCATTATTTTCATGCAGCATTGTTTTTAATACTAACATTTGATTTTCATTTCCAGAAGTCTGATTTCAGTCATTTTGAAAACTTCCTTTTCTTTACTTAACATGTTCAATATTTTCTCTGCCTTTCTGAGGATATGAAATATAATAACAGTATTTTTAAGTGTTCTTGCCTATTAATTACAGTGTTTGTGACATTTGGGGCTTTGTTTACGCTACTTTATGTTATGCTTGGGCTTCCCAGGTAGTGCTAGTGGTAAAGAACCCGTCTGGTGATACAGGAGACCTAAGAGACATGGGTTCGATCACTGGATCAGGAAGATCACCTACAGTAGGAAATGGCAACCCATCCCAGAATTCTTGCCTGGAAAATTCCATGGACAGAGGAGCCTAGCGGGCTACAGTTCATGGACTCACACAGAGTTGGACATGAATGAAGCAAGTTAGAACACACAAGTTATGCTAATTATGGATCATATATTTCTGTTTCTTTGTATACTGAGTCAAATTTGAAAGAATGCCAGATATTATGAATTTTACCTTTTGGGTTCTGGATGTATTTGTATGCCTGTACATATTTTGGGGGCTTCCCTGGTGGCTCAGACATAAAAGAATCTGCCTACAATGCAGGAGACCCAGATTTAATCCCTGGGTTGGGAAGATCCCTTGGAGAAGGAAGGCTAACCACTCCAGTTTTCTTGCCTGGAGAATTCCATGGACAGTGGAGCTTGGTGGGTTACAGTCCATGAGGTTGCAAAGAGTCAAACATGGCTGAGTGACTAACAACTTCACTTTTTCAGACATATTTTTGCGCTTTAATCTGGATTGAAGCTAAGTTGCTAGGGACAGTTTGCCCTTTTGGATATTGTTTTTAGCCCTTTTTTTGTTAAATAGGACAAGAGCAGCATTTATTCTAGAGCTAATTACTTCCCACTACAAAGGCAAGGATTCTTTTGAGGGCTCTAATATTTTATGAACTATGAGATTTGCCTTTCTGACTTGAAGGAATAGGAATTATTCCTGGTTTTAAGTGAACTCTGGGTACTGTTCCTTCCATTTTTTAGAAATGGTATCCCTCCTACACCCTTTGACGTCAAGTAGATTTCTCTCATGCATGGGCAACAAGCACTCTGAATTACTTGAGCAGGATAGTCTGCAATATTCCAGGATTCATCTGTCTAGCTCTTCTCTCCAGTGTTCTTTCCTCTAGATTCTAGCTGCCTAGGTCTTCCTGGACAATTCACTCTGGATTCTTAATTGAAGTGCTTACTGTGTCCCAACCTGAATTCTCCTCCACAACACTATGATCAAGAAAAGGCATTTAGCTGATAAATCATTTTGCCACCTTTGTTTCCCATATCTCAAGAATGACTGTCTTTTGTTGCTTGATGTTTAATATTTAAAAAAATCATTGTTTTATATATCCCATGGGTCAGCAAGCAAATTTGCCAATGATCGTTCATTTGAATATTCATTTTCATATTATTATGACAAATTTTGAGATAAAATAGCAGAGATGAATAGTTTTAAGAGAAACTTCATGTCTCACAAAGTTGAAAACAGAAAGTGTTTTCCAAGTCTTGATTGGTATATTTTGTTTGTTTGTTTGTTTTCAGACAGGAGGATAAATCTAGACTGTGTTACCATACTTTGGCCAAAAGAATTATGTTTATTATTTATCAATATCTCCTTTGGTTATCTTAAATCATAATACAGATTTTTAATGTCAATCCCAGGAAATATTAGCAAGAAAAAAGTAAAATGAATATATTTTCATGTGTGTAGTCACCCAATAATAACTCAGGAGCACACTTTATAGAATGATTTATCAAGTCTTGCTTATTTTACTCTATCTAAAATATTTTACTTTCTGAACAAATTCTTAATATCCAAGAGAATAGACAATGGGCAATGCTGTGTTACTTCAAAGTACTTAAACTTTTGAGTTTTATTCCATTGAAATTTGATTTCTACTTTTTAAATTTTTAAAATCAGAGCTCTGTTAGCTATTGAAAATGAGATTGAAAGTCACTCAGTCATGTCCAGTTCTGTGACTCCATGAACTGTAGCCTGCCAGGCTCCTCTGTCCATGGAATTCTCCAGGCCAGAATACTGGAGTGGGTGGCCTTTCCCTTCCACAGGGGATCTTCCCAAGCCAGGGACTGAACCCAAGTCTCCCACATTGCAGGCAGATTCTTTACCAGCTGAGCTACCCTTAAACTCTGATTTAAAAAAATTGAAATTAATACAAAAATGTTCAGTTTTTTCTTAATATAGTGTAGCATATCATTAATAGTAACATATTTTGTGTATTAGTGATTTATTAAGCACTTTCTTTAAAATTTTTTCTTCATGAATAACTGCAAGCAAATCCAATAAGGTCTGCACTGCTATTAAAAAGCCCTTAGATCTGAAAAACAATACTACCTTTAATTGCTGTTCTGGCCTAGCTGAATATGAATACTAAATTTCTAATACTTCCCCAGAAAGTTCCATTAGCATTTTGTTCCAAATGATTAACTGGTGCTATTTTTAATTACCTTTTTAATCTTCCTCCCTAATATTTATCCTGGCTATAAAATCTTGGACCAGTCCATTTTATTTGTTAATGAAATAAGCATGTGCTTTAGGCATATACTTTCATTGAAATAACCTATTATATTGGATGCTGATTTTGACTATCAAACATTAGAGAAACCCCCCAATTATTTTCTACTAAACAGTGTTCAAAATATTAATTATAAGGTACTATGGATTCTGATTATTGCAGTTCTTTTTCAATAGCTTGTGCTGTAAGTTAAATTCCATGAAACCCTGAGATGAATGTGTGTAGTCATAAACACTTGCCTAAACCACAAAATACTAGGCTGATTAACTCAAATCAACCTCAAAGGAGTAAAATCACAAATTTGTGGTAGTACCAGCTAATGAGGCATACTGTCATCTTTGACTTACTTAGACACTTTATTTTGATACAATAGTGTTAAAAATTATTTTAAGAAACAGTATTCAACTACCAACTTAGAAGGTTTTGAAAAGGCATAGAAACGTTTGTGACAGTACTAGAAACAAAAATGATCGCTATAATTTGGTAGTTAGGAGCAGGGATACAAAATAATTTGCAACAAGTATGAAATTTCTGTACAAAAAAAATAAATAGCATCCCTTCTAAGAAGTAACAATGTCCATGTGGGAATCACATATACAAGGAATGAATAGCTAACATACAAATATGCTGTCAAATTTCCATGACCACATGCACACACTTCTGAAAACATTAAGTCCTTTCTATTTTTATGTATGAAGTAATTGAAAGACGGCAAATGCCCTTAAGCTTTTATTCCCTTGAGTTTTTTTATGATCATGTCTGATAGAGCGCAATATAGATTTCTCATTGCTTGAAATTCTATAAATATATATATATATATTTAAAAATATGGTAGGAGCTCTTCTAGATTCTCTAATAAGAGGAAAAATGGTGTTTGATTATTATGTTTAGGAGAAGGAACTGAGCATGTGCCTACCTTTTTCTTAGGCTGTGAAGCCACCTATTAAAGGTGTAAGTTCTGATATGTTCACATGTGAAAAGTTTATTATTACTCTATAATAAAGAGGGCACTTACAGTTTTGGTTGATGCTCAAATACTGGGGTTTGGAGTTGAAGTGTACTCAATAAAAGATTACAGTCACATTTCATAGTTCAACTTTTGCAAGAAAATCACTGATATTCATTCAACAAATATGACTTTATTTTTAGCAAAATAGACAAAAATGACTTCATATATGGGGCTTATATTCTACTTAAGTGTGATAGATGACAAACTAAATAAGTGAATTACAGAAGATATTAGGAAGTGAAGGAAGCAAGCAAGGAAAATAAGACATGGAGAGGAAGATGCACATCAGGCCAAAGGGGCTGCGTCTACAGAAGGCATGGCTAAAGCCTTTCACTGTGTGGGTCACAAGAAACTGTGGAAACTTCTTAAAAATATGGGCATACCAGACCCCCTTACTTGCCTCCTGAGAAACCAGTATGCAGGTCAAGTAGCAATAGTTAGAACAAGACGTGGAACAACAGACTTGCTCAAAATTGGGAAAGGAGCACAACAAGGCTGTATACTGTCACCCTGCTTATTTAGCTTCTGTGAAAAGTACATCATGTGAAATGCAGGGCTGGATAAATCAAAAGCTGGAATCAAGATTTCCGGGAGAAATATCAACAACCTCAGATATGCAGATGATACCATTCTCATGGCAGAAAGTGAAGAGGAACTAGAGAGACTCTTGATGATGGTGAAAGAGGAGAGTGAAGATGTCTTAAGACTCAACATTCAGAAAAAGAAGATCATGGCAACCAGTCCTATCACTTTGTGGCAAATAGATAGGAAAACAATGGAAACAGTGGCAGATTTTCTTTTCTTGGGCTCCAAAATCACTGCAGAGGGTGACTGCAGCCATGAAATTAAATGACGCTTGTTCCTTGGAAGAAAAGCTGTGACCAACCTAGACAGCATATTAAAAAGCAAAGACATTACTTTGCCAACAGAGATCCATCCAGTCAAAGCTCTGGCTTTTCCAGTAGTCATGTGTAGATGTGAGAGTTGGACTGTAAAGAAAGCTGAGCACGAAAGAATTGGTGTTTTTGAACTGTGGTGTTGGAGAAGACTCTTGAGAGTCCCTTGGACTGCAAGAAAATCCAACCAGTCCATCCTAAAGGCAGTCAGTCCTGAACATTCATTGGAAGGACTGATGCTGGAAACTCCAATACTTTGGCCACCTGTGTGAAGAACTGATTCATTGGAAAAGACCCTGTGCTGGGAAGACCCTGTGCTGGGAAAGATTGAAGGCGGGAAGAGAAGGGGATGACAGAGGTTGAGATAGTTGGATGGCATCACCAACACAATAGACATGAGTTTGAGTAGGCTCTGGGAGTTGGTGATAGACAGGGAAGCCTGGCATGCTATAGTCCACAGGGTTGCAAAGAGTCAGACACAACTAAGCAAGTGAACTGAACTGATGTATTATTATATTGTGTTCTTAGACATACTGCTAATGCAAACTTAAAGTCTATAGCATAGTGTAAACATAAATTATATATACACTGGGAACCCAAAAAATCATTACTTGTTTTATTATATTTACTTTATTGCAGTGGTTTAGAACCAGACCCACAATATCTGTGATATATGCCTGCATATGGAATATAAGAAAGATGTTTTAAGGATGTTTCCAACTCTGCCTGTCTGTCTAACTTTACTTATCTATCATCTATCTTTTGATTAACAAAATTACTTATTTACATACTTACTTTTCCTGAGCAATTAGAAGATTGAAATGGCCATTGTTTAAGGTGGAAAAATCAAAGGTATTAGGGAGGGGAGATAATTAGACATTCAGTTTTGAATAAATTGAGTTTAAAATATCTACTGTTCATATGAACAGTGATATGGTATATGCAGTAGATCTGGAGGTTTAGGGAGAGATACGGGCAGAAGAGATAAATTTGAAATTATCAGTGTACATAACATTTGATTTATTAGGTCATCAGACAGAATGTGATTTAAGAGAGTGAGTGTGGAACACAGAGACCCAAGGACTCTAAGCCCTTGGCTATAAATGTGTTAAAATGTATGCGCAGTGAGAAAAGTCTCAAGGGAGATTGAGAGGAGCAGCGAGACAGGAGGAAACTGGGAGAATGTGGTGCTTCAGATAAAAGTGAAAGAAAGCTGATTCTGAAATAAAGGTGGGAAAAGAGATAAAATTCATTTGTTCTTTACTCCCCCCAAATTTCAACATGATACACTGAACTATATCTGGAATTCTGTATGTCATTTATGTACCAGAGTCATTGTGGAAGAAAGTTGAAAATGATGTAACAATTTTTTTAAGTATCATTACTAAATGTATATTAAAGTTTATGAATATTTAAGTAAAAATACCCATTAGCAGCAATAATAAACACAGTAAAAAGCCAGGTTTTTCTAGATTACTGTTTTATAACACCAATGAGCTTACATAAAGAGTCTACCACTTTGATCACAAATTTTTTCACATAACTGAAAGTATATATCACATTTTCAAATGAACTGAAATGGAAGGGGGCCAAGGATACATAATTAACCTTAGGGATGTTGACTCAGATACTACTACATAAATAAGTGACCAACTAATTAATGTGTTCATTTACATATTCATCCAGATAACTCTAATCATGTGTTTCCTTTGCCTCAAATAAAAATTTTGGGGAGCAAATGGAATTGAGCAGGTTCAAGGTAAGGCATCAGAGAAGGCAATGGCACCCCACTCCAGTACTCTTGCCTGGAAAATCCCATGGACAGAGGAGCCTGGTGGGCTGCAGTCCATGGGGTCACTAAGAATCGGACACGACTGAGCAACTTCACTTTCACTTTTCACTTTCATGCATTGGAGAAGGAAACGGCAACCCACTCCAGTGTTCTTGCCTGGAGATTCCCAGGGACGGGGGAGCCTGGTGGGCTGCCGTCTATGGGGTTGCACAGAGTTGGACACGACTGAAGCGACTTAGCAGCAACAGCAGCAAGGTAAGGCAAAACTGATAATGTGACCTTTTGACTATAGTTTAAAGAGTGATAAGGAATATCCAGGTAAAAAAATCAAGCTAGTGGGCACAGCAGGTAATGGTAGAGCATGCTAGCATAGGAAAAACCCACAGAAAAGTATTGTGAGCATGTCTGGAATGTCAGGGGGAAGGTACTAAATATAATCATCAATAGCACAGTTAAGGTAAAGTGGAAAGAATGTTAGAAGAGTCAGAAGAGCAAATCATGAACAGATCTTGAAAGATCTTTTCTGTCAAGCTAAGGATTTGGGGTTTTATTCTGTAAGTTATGGACAGATTGTTAAGAAGCTATATGACATGATCAACTTTGCTCTGTATAACATAGCGTCACTGGCTGTATTGAGTCAATTTACCTGGTTGGGGACAAATATCAATCAAGCTAGCTTTCTGGCATCGTGTAGACAACATAACTGGTTGATTGACTGAGTACTTCACATGTTCATCTCGTTGTTTTGACATGTGTATACCTAACCTCAAAATAAAAATGGTATTTTTAGTGTGCCTGATTTAGTCCATAATTCTTTATGGCAGCTATCTTTAAGAGTTAATTCTGTAACAGAATTACAAGTGACTATTTTATATATGTATATATGACATTTTGTTGAAGAGAAGTAGTGTGAAGCTCGTAAATTAGAAAATAATATTAACTACACAAAAATGGTACAGTAAAACTTTTAGAAAATATTAACACATGCTGTGCTAAGTAGTGGAAGTTGAGGATGGTGAATAAGAGTTTTAGGTTATATTTCAGGTCTCTTTTTGACTAACATGATCTTGAAATTTCTTCCCAGTAGTAAATAGGTAATTTATTAATTTTTATTCATAAAATGCTATGTATTTTAAACTGATCCATGTTTTTTTTTAATTATTTATAACAAGAAGTCTAATTTAGAATATCATGCTGAATATCAGGAATAAGAAAAAGTACCACAAGAGAGTTAAACCCAATACATAAGTATAAGCTGGATGCTAATTTCTGTTTCTAGTCTAAATGAGAATTATAAGCATAAATAACAGAAGTCAAGTTCATAATACCTCAGTGGAAGAAAACCAGAGAATGACTTCAGTTGAAGAAAACAAGAGACATGTTCCATATCATCAGAATAGTAAACTGCAAATGAAGAGATAGCCAATCATTACCAATGAAAGAATCTTTATAGTATAAAAGTTTTTGCATTTGTTTCTTGTTTAGTCATTGTCATGTCCAACTCTTTTGCAAACCCATGCATGTAGCCCACCAGACTCCTCAGTCCATATTTTTGACTTCCCAGGCAAGGATACTGGAGTGGGTTGCCATTTCCTTCTCCAGGGGATCTTCCAAACCCTGGAGCTTCCATGCAAATGTGTCTCCTGCATTACAGGTAGATTCTTTTATTTTTTTCCTTCATCTCTTCTGTCTGCTCTTTTTTTTTTTTTTTAATCGGAGACTACTTCACAATATTGTGGTTTTGCCATACATTCACATGAATCAGCCAAGTGTGTATATGTGTCCCCCATCCTGACCCTCCCTCCCATGCACCTCCCCATCCCATCCCTCAGGGTCATCTCAGTGCACCAGCCCTGAGTACCCTGCCTCATGCACCGAACCTGGACTGGCGATCTATTTCATATATGATAATATACATGTTTCAATGCTATTCTCTCAAATCATCCCACCCTTGCCTTCTTCCACAGAGTCCAACAGTCTGTTCTTTATGTGTCTCTTTTGCTGTCTTGCATATAGGGTCATCGTTACCATCTTTCTAAATTCCATATATATGCATTAATATACTGTATTGGTGTTTTTCTTTCTGACTTACTTCACTCTGTATGATAGGCTCCAGTTTCATCTGCCTCAATAGAACTGATTCAAATGCATTCTTTTTAATAGCTGAATAATATTCCATTGTGTATATGTACCACAGCTTTCTTATCCAATCATCTGCCAATGGACATCTAGGTTACTTCCATGTCCTGGCTATTGTTAACAGTGCTGCGATGAACACTGGGGTACATGTGTCTCTTTCAATTATGGTTTCCTCGATGTGTAGGCCAGGCAGTGGGATTGTTGGTCATATGGCAGTTCTATTTCCAGTTTTTTAAGGAATCTTACAACTGAGTTCTCAGAGAAGTGCAGAATAAAAGAGTATGAGATTCAATTCATTCAGTTAGTCAGTTCAGCCACTCCACTGTGTCTGACTCATTTCATCCCCATGGACTGTAGCACGCCAGGCCTCCCTGTCCATCACCAACTCCCAGAGCCTACTCAAACTCATGTCCACTGTGTTGGTGATGCCATCCAACTATCTCAACCTCTGTTATCCCCTCTCCTCCCATCTTCAATCTTTCCTAGCACAGGCTCTTTTCCAGTGAGTCAGTTCTTCGCATCAGGTGGCCAAAGTATTGGACTTTCAGTTTCAGTATCAGTCCTCCTAGTGAATATTCAGGACTGATCTCCTTTAGGATGGACTGGTTGGATCTCCCTGCAGTCCAAGGGACTCTCAAGAGTCTTCTCCAACACCACAATTCAAAGGCATCAATTCTTTGGCACTCAGCTTTCTTTATAGTCCAATTCTCACATCCATACATGACTACTGTAAAAGCCAGAGCTTTGGCTAGATGGACCTTTGTTGGTAAAGTAATGTCTCTGCTTTATAATATGCTGTCTAGGTTGGTCATAACTTTTCTTCCAAGGAGGAAGCACCTTTTAATTTCATGGCTGCAGTCACCATCTGCAGTCATTTTGGAGCTCCCCAAAATAATGTCTCTCACTGTTTCCATTGCTTCCCCATCTATTTGCCATGAAGTGACGGGACCAGATGCCGTGATCTTAGTTTTCTGAATGTTGAGTTTTAAGCCAACTGTTTCACTCCCCTCTTTTACTTTCATCAAAAGGCTCTTTAGTTCTTCACTTTCTGCCATAAGGGTCATGTCATCTTGATATTTCTCCTGGAAATCTTGATTCAAGCTTGTGCTTCATCTAGCCTTGCATTTCACAAGATGTACTTGGCATGTAAGTTAAATAAGCAGGGTGACAATATACAGCCTTGAAGTACTCCTTTCTCAATTTGGAACCAGTCTGTTGTTCCATGTCCAGTTTTAACTGTTGCTTCCTGACCTGCATACAGATTTCTCAGGAGGCAAGTCAGGTGGTCTGGTATGCTCATCTCTTTAAGAATTTTCCACAGTTTGTTGTGATCCATGCAGTCCAAGGCTTTGACATAGTCAATAAAGCAGAAATAGATGTTTTTCTGGAACTCTCTTGCTTTTTCGATGATCCAACGGATGTTGGTCTCTTGTTTTTCTGACTTTTCTAAGTCCAGCTTGAACATCTGGAAGTTCATGGTTCATGTACTGTTGAAGCATGGCTTGGAGAATTTTGAGCATTACTTTGCTCGTATGTGTTTGAAGAGTGCAATTGTGCAGTAGTTTGAACATTCTTTGGCATTGTCTTTCTTTGGGATTGGAATGAACTGACTTTTTCAGTCCTGTGGCCACTGCTGAGTTTTCCAGATGCTAGCTTATTGAGGTCAGCACTTTCACAGCATCATCTTTTAGGATTTGAAATAGTTCAACTGGAATTCCAAACGCTCCACTAACCTTGTTCATAGTGATGCTTACTAAGGCCCACTTGACTTCACATTCCAGCATGTCTGGTTCTAGGTGAATATTGTGTCTCTATTTTTCTTGAAGAGATCTCTAGTCTTTCCCATTCTATTGTTTTACTCTATTTCTTTGCATTAATCGCTGAGGAAGGCTTTCTTACCTGTCCTTGCTATTCACTGGAACTCTGCATTCAAATGGGTATATCTTTCTTTTTCTCATTTGCCTTTCACTTCTCTTCTTTTCTCAGCTATTTGTAAGGGCTCCTCAGACAACCTTTTTGCTTTTCTTTTTCTTGGGGATGGTCTTGATCTCTGCCTTCTGTACAATATCATGAACCTCCATCCATAGTTCTTCAGGCAGTGTGTCTATCAGATCTAATCCCTTCAATCTGTTTGTCATTTCTACTGTATAATCATAAGGGATTTGATTTAGGTCATACGTGAATGGTCTAGTCATTTTCCCTATTTTTTTCAATTTAAGTCTGAATTTGGCAAATAAGGAATTCATTATCTGAGCCACAGTCAGCTCCCAGTCTTGTTTTTGCTGACTGTATAGAGCTTCTCCATCTTTGGCTGCAAAGAATATAATCAATCTGATTTTGGTATTGACCATCCGGTGATGTCCATGTGTAGAGTCTTCTCTTGTGTTATTGGGAGGGGTGTTTGCTATGACCAGTGCTGTTCTCTTGGCAAAGCTCTATTAGCCTTTGACCTGCTTCATTTTGTATGCCAAAGCCAAATTTGCCGGTTACTCCAGGTATCTCTTGACTTCCTACTTTTGCATTCCAGTACCCTATAATGAAGAGGACATCTTTTCTTGGTGTTAGTTCTAGAAGATTTTGTAGGTCTTCATAGAACAACCATGCTTCTTCAGCATTTCTGGTCAGGCCATAGACTTGGATTACTGTGATATTGAATAGTTTGCCTTGGAAACGAACAGAGATCATTCTGTTTTTGAGATTGCATCCAAGTACTGGACTCTTTTGTTAACTATGATGGCTACTTCATTTCTTCTAAAGGATTCTTGCCCACAGTAGTAGATATAATGGTCATCTGAGTTAATTTCACCCATTCTAGTACATTTTAGTTTGCTGATTCCTAAAATGTCGATGTTCACTCTTGCCATCTCCTGTTTGACCACTTCCAATTTGCCTTGATTCGTGGACCTAACATTCCAGGTTCCTATGCAATATCGCTCCTTACAGTATCAGACTTAACTTCCATCACCAGTCACATCCACAACTGGGTGTTGTTTTTGCTTTGGCTCCATCTCTTTATTCTTTCTTGGGTTATTTCTCCACTTTTCTCCAGTAGCATATTGTGCACCTACTGACCTGGGGAGTTCATGTTTCAGTTTCCTATCTTGTTGCCTTTTCATACTGTTCATGGGATTCTCAAGGCAAGAATACTGAAGTGGTTTGCCATTCCCTTCTCCGGTGGACCATGTTTTGTCACAACTCTCCACCATGACCCATCCAATCTGGGTGGCCCTACACGGCATGGCTCATTGTTTCATTGAGCTAGACAAGTCTGTGGTCCATGTCATCAATTTTGTTAGTTTTCTGTGAATGTGGTTTTCATTCTGTCCTCTGATGGATAAAGATAAGAGGATTATGGAAGATATTGGGTTAGCTGTCTTTATACTTCCTTACTTAACCTTTCCTTTTCTTATTCATTCATGTGTTTATGAGCTAAACATTAATGAGCTAATTTCTCCATTAAGATATCAATAAACAACCAAACAAAACACTGTAACTGAAATTATGCTAGTACATAATTTTTCTATTTCAAACAACTTTGGCCTATACAAATTTGGAGTAAAGCTCCACCAGGCTATATGAACTAAAATATAGGAGAACTCACTGAACACACAAAATGTAGAGCTATAAATGGAAGTAAAGCACATGGATGCCAAACAAGCAAACAATAAATGCTCAGTGCAAGCATAAGTCTTAATAATCCTAAATGTCTTTAAGACATGGATAACTAAGGAGACCCCAATATTTGATATGTACTTTGCTTCTTAATGGGGCTTCCCGGGTGGCTTAGATGGGAAAGGATCTGCGTGCAATGCAAGAGACCCAGTTTCAGTCCCTGGGTTGGGAAGATCCCTTGGAGGAGAGCATAAAAACCCACTCTAGTATTCTTGCTTGTAGAATTCCATGGACAAAGGAGCCTGGTAGGGTACAGTCCATGGGGTCACAAAGAGTTGCACATGACTGAGTGACTGAGCACATCAGAGTCCATTTAGGCCTGCTATCTTGGCTAAATAATTAATAGCATTCTGTTTCTCTCTTAAAAGTATCTCAGTTTAGATGATAAGTTTATATGATCCCCTATTTATAATGTGTGAAACCTCTAACATTTCTTTTTGGCCATCCACTGGCATTTACCTTACCTTTACCTTTAACTCAGGGCACTGTGCATCCTTTTGCTTACAAAGTTAGCACTGAAATCCTTCACTTTCAGTTACATATATGATTTAGGTAATAGTTCTTATTTTGATGGGAGACTGTTGGCTGGTGAAGAGGGCATGTGTAAATGTAAAGTATATCCTTGGCAGCAATGTGCTATAAAAATCCAGAATCCATCTGTGGATTTTACAGTGCTAATTGACAGATGCTGTAACTCATAAAATGTTCACAGTCCATACAAATGATAAGAGCACCAGATGGGACCTGTCCAATAAGAAACTCCAAAAGCTTTTCCCTTCTGTCTCTCTAGAAGATTACCAAAAATATTTATTGTGGACTGTTATTTGTTATGATGACAGAAAGTATGTGAATTGGAAAGGAATTGAAAAAAATAAAATAAAAACTCTCAGAATTTTTAATCTTTGCATTCAAACTTACAATATCATATCTTCTAAACTCATGATATTGGCATGTATTTTTAAATTTTTTATCATAATATATATGTGTATTACATATAACTTCACTAGATTAACATGTTATATATAACTGTAAATACAAATATAAGTGCTTATGATAAAAACAACTCTTTTACCATAGCTATTGACAATCTACAATCTAGAATTAACTATTTTTTAACATTTTATGTCTCCATATCGTATTTTATTCTTCAGAGTTAAATGTTAGTTAACAGCTCTGCCCTATCAGGAGATAAAGTTTTCTCATATTGTACAGTATCTGATTTTTGTTCCTTAATCTGCTTAAAACGTCATATCACTAGCTAGTTAAAACAATGCAATAGGATTCTCAATTTTTTTATTATGTTGATTATAGTTTCAAATTGTGTACTGCAATTTTTTCTTAACTCATATAACTTTATATTTTTAATATCTATCTGTAATGCATTCTTTATTTTAAAAAATCTTACATAAGTTTTATATCAGCCATAACTGGGACCATCTGGGCAAGATAATTTTGTTTTAATATTATAAAATAGATTTTATTTTTAGAGAATATTAGGTTCTCAGCAAAACTGTGTGGAAAGCATACAGTTACCAGATATGCTCTTCCATATATACACAATGCCTCTCTCACTAGCAACATCCCTTACCAGAGTGGTACCTTTGTTACAATTCATGAATTTACATTGACATGCTTTTATCACCCAAAGTCCATAGTTTATACCGTGGTTCATGCTCGGTGTTGTGGGGCTTCTATGGTGGCTCAGATGATAGTGAATCTGTCTGCAATGCAGGAGACCTGGGTTTGATTCCTGGATCAGAAAGATGCCCTGGAGAAAAGAATGGCTACCCACTCCAGTGTACTTGCCTGGAGAATTCCATGGACAGAGGAACCTGGTGGGCTACAGTCCATGGGGTCACAAAGAACTGGACTCAACTAGTGACTAACACTTTCACTTTTCACTTGATGGTGTACATTCTATGGATTTTGAGAAACATACAGTGACATGTATCCACTGTTATATTATCAGGCAGAGTAGTTTAACTGCCCTAAAAATCCTCTGTATCCTGCCTATTCATCTCTTTATGTGGAACTAAATGCATTTCAATTATGCAAAATTGAATATTTTTTTAAATTTTCTTTCAACACCTTAAAATTTCATTCCACTCTTTTCTTGATTGCATGATTTCTGGCAAGTCTGCTTTAATTCTTATGTTTTCTCCTTTACAAGTAATGTGCATTTTTACTCTTCTGGCTTTTTTCAAGATTTTCTCTTTGTCTCTGGTTGTTTATAGTTTACCTAAGATAGGCCTAGGTGTAGACATTTGGTATCTATACCATCGTTTGGTGTTCTCTGAGCTTCTTAGGTCTCTGGTTAGGTTTCTGTTAAAAATTTAAGTGCTCAGCCTTTATAACTTCAAATATATCTGTTATCTTTTTTCTCATTTGGTGCTCCAATTACATGTGAATTACTCTTTTGATATGTCCCACTACTTTTGGATATTCTGATTTTTTTAAATATCATTCCGGGAGGAGGAGCTAAGATGGTGGAGGAGTAGGACAGGGAGAACACTTTCTCCCCGACAAATTCATCAAAAGAACATTTAAACGCTGAGTAAATTTCACAAAACAACTTCTGAAAGCCGGCAGAGGACATCAGGCACCCAGAAAAGCAACCCAAGTCTTCAAAAGGAGATTTTTAATTTTAGCTTTTTAGTATTTGTTATCAATTTTATACCTATAGTTTTTTTTTTGTTTTTTTTTTTATATAATTTCTGTGACCTTTTTTTTTTTTTTTTTTCTTTTTCTCTGTTTCTTTCTCTTCTTCTTTTAAATAACATTGCATATATGAAATTCCAAACTCTATACTAGATTTTTAATTTATGCTTTTTTTTTAATAATTTATGCGACCTTGTTTGTTCTTGTTTTTTTATTTTTTTTCGCTCTCTTTCTTTTTCTTCTTCTTTTTTTAACATTGTATTTTTGAAAATCCAAACTCTACTCTAGATTTTTAACTTTTGCTTTTTGGTATTAGTTATCAATTTTGTACCTATATTTTCTTTATAATTTTTGTGACCTTGTTTGTTTTTGTTTGTTCATTTTTTCTCTCTTTCTTTTCCTTCTTCTTTTCCTTAACATTGTATTTTTTTTTTTTTAGGTCCATCAGAAGAACAAAATTTAATCACAATCATAGAATACTTCTCCCCACACCTTATCATCACACCAATAGGGATACAGTACAGTAGCAGATATACAATTATTATGGATAAAAAAGATGCAAGACACAAAGTTCCTTTCAGGATGAGTATCTATACAAGTGCCAAAGGACCAAGGGAGATAAAAACAAGGACAATAGGGGGACACTAAAGCCTCTGTAACCCTATAGCTATAGCAAACACATTCTGACTGCTAGCATCATTAACATAAGATCTCACATTAAGACCTATTTATCACAGTTTTTAGTCCTCAATATCACATGTCTGAGTTTCACTGAAATATTACAAGGCATGCCAGAAAAAATGCAGCCTCTAAAGACAAATCAAATGTATGAACCATACTTAAATACTACCCAATTTTTAAAATAAACTGACAAATTAAAATAACTATGATGATACAAATCATTAATATCATACAAGAAATTAGGAGGACATGATTAAAGATTTCATGAACGTTAAAAGGATAATACAGGAATATTAGAAACATTATGGTCACAAATTTGATAATGCACATGTAATGGACCAATTGTGATCCACACAAAGGCTTTGGCATAGTCAATAAAGCAGAAATAGGTGTTTCTCTGGAACTCTCTTGCTTTTTTCATGATCTAGTAGATGTTGGCAATTTGATCTCTGGTTCCTCTGCCTTTTCTAAAACCAGCTTGAACTTCAGGAAATGGAGTAGCCATCATGGTCAATGAAAGAGTCCGAAATGCAGTACTTGGATGCAATCTCAAAAACGACAGAATGATTTCTGTTCATTTCCAAGGCAAACCATTCAATACCACAGTGATCCAGGTCTATGCCCCAACCAGTAATGCTGAAGAAGCTGAAGTTGAACAGTTCTATGAAGACCTATAAGACCTTTTGGAGCTGACAACCAAAAAAGATGTCCTTTTCATCATAGGGGACTGGAGTGCAAAGGTAGGAAGTCAAGAAACACCTGGAGTAACAGGCAAATTTGGCCTTGGAGTACGGAATGAAGTGGGGCAAAGAATGATAGAGTTTTGCCAAGAAAATGCACTGGTCATGGCGGGCACCCTCTTCCAACAACACAAGAGAAGACTCTATACATGGACATCACCAGATGGTCAACACCGAAGTCAGATTGATGGTATTCTTTGCAGCCAAGGATGGAGAGCCTCTATACAGTCAACAAAAACGGGACCGGGAGCTGACTGTGGCTCAGATCTTGAGCTCCTTATTGCCAAATTCAGACTTAAGTTGAGGAGAGTGGGGAAAGCCACTGGACCGTTCGGGTATTACCTGGATCGGATCCCTTGTGATTGTATAGTGGAGGTGGGAAACGGATTTGGGGGCCTGGGTCTGATGGGTGGAGTGGCTGATGAACTATGGAGTGAGGTTTGTGACATTGTGCAGGAGACGGGGATCAAGACCATCCCCATGGAGGGGAAATGCACAAAAGCAAAATGGCTGTCTGGGGAGGACTTACAAATGTCTGTGAAAAGAAGAGAGGTGAAAAGCAAAGGAGAAAAGGAAAGGTACAAGCATCTGAATGCAGAGTTCCAAGGAACAGCAAGAAGAGATAAGAAAGCCTTCCTCAGCAGTCAATGCAAAGAAATAGACAAAAACAACAGAATGGGAAAGACTAGAGATCTCTTCAAGAAAATTAGAAATACCAAGGGAGCATTTCATGCAAAGATGGGCTCGATAAAGGATAGGGATAGTATGGACCTAACAGAAGCAGAAGATATTAAGAAGAGGTGGCAAGAATACACAGAAGAACTGTACAAAAAAGATCTTCACGACTCAGATAATCACGATGGTGTGATCACTGACCTAGAGCCAGACATCCTGGAATGTGAAGTCAAGTGAGCCTTAGAAAGCATCACTACGAACAAAGTTAGTGGAGGTGATAGAATTACAGTTGAGCTATTCCAAATCCTGAAAGATGATGCTGTGAAAGTGCTGCACTCAATATGCCAGCAAATTTGGAAAACTCAGCAGTGGCCACAGGACTGGAAAAGGTCAATTTTCATTCCAATCCCAAAGACAGGCAATGCCAAAGAATGCTCAAACTACCGCACAACTGCACTCATCTCACATGCTAGTAAAGTAATGCTCAAAATTCTCCACGCCAGGCTTCAGCAATACGTGAACTGTGAACATTGTATTTTTGAAATTCCAAACTCTACTGTAGATTTAAAATTTTTCCTTTTATGTATTTGTTACCAATTTTGTACCTTTAAGAACCCAATCTTCAGTACCCATTTTTCACTAGGGAGCGAGATTACTGGCTTAACTGCTCTTTCTCCCTTTGGACTCTCCTTTTTCTCCACTAGGTCGCCTGTGTCTCCTACCTAACCCCTCTCTACTCTACCCAACTCTGTGAATTTCTGTGTGTTCCAGATGGTGGAGAACACTTAGGGAACTGATTACTGGCTGGATCTGTCTCCCTCCTTTTCATTCCCCCCATTTATTCTCCTGGCCACCTCTGCCACCTTCTTCCTTCTTCTCTTCTCTGTATAACTCTGTGAACAACTCTGAGCGGTCCAGTTGTGGAGTGCACATAAGAAAGAGATTACTGAATAGCCCACTCTCTCCTCTACTGACTCCACCTCATCTCATTCGGGTCACCTCTAACTCCCTCCTCACTGTTCCCTTCTTCATATAACGCTGTAAACCTCTCTGGGTGAAACAAGTTTCGGGGCAAGACATACCAAGCAAATTCTCCAGCAGCAAGGAACACAGCCCTGAGCTCCAAGATACAGGCAGCCCAAAGGCACCCCAAAACCATAGACATCCCATAACTCATTACTGGACATTTTATTGCACTCCAGAGAGAAGAAATACAGCTCCACTCACCAGAACACCGACACAAGCTTCCCTAACCAAGAAACCTTGACAAGCCACCTGTACAAACCCACAGAGAGCAAGGAAACGCCACAATAAAGAGAACTCCACAAACTGCCAGAATACAGAAAGGACACCCCAAGCTCAGCAATTTAAACAAGATGAAGAGACAGAGGACTACCCAGCAGACAAAGGAACAGGATAAAAGCCCACCAAACCAAACAAAAGAGGAAGAGATAGGGAATCTACCTGATAAAGAATTCAGAATAATGATAGTGAAATTGATCCAAAATCTTGAAATCAAAATGGAATCACAGGTAAATAGCTTGGAGACAAAGATTGAGAAGATGCAAGAAAGGTTTAACAAAGACCTAGAAGAAATAAAAGAGAGTCAGTATAAAATGAATAATGCAATAAATGAAATTAAAAACACTCTGGAGGCAACAAATAGTAGAATAACAGAGGCAGAAGATAGGATTAGTGAATTAGAAGATAGAATGGTAGAAATAAATGAATCAGATAGGATAAAAGAAAAACGAATTAAAAGAAATGAGGACAATCTCAGACACCTCCAGGACAATATTAAACGCTACAATATTCGAATCATAGGGGTCCCAGAAGAAGAACAAAAAGAAAGACCATGAGAAAATACTTGAGGAGATAATAGTTGAAAACTTCCTAAAATGGGGAAGGAAATAATCACCCAAGTCCAAGAAACCCAGAGAGTCCCAAACAGGATAAACCAAGGCAAAACACCCTAAGACACATATTAATCAAATTAACAAAGATCAAACACAAAGAACAAATATTAAAAGCAGCAAGGGAAAAACAACAAATAACACACAAGGGAATTCCCATTAGGATAACAGCTGATCTTTCAATAGAAACTCTTCAAGCCAGGAGGGAATGGCAAGACATACTTAAAATGATGAAAAGAAAATAACCTACAGCCCAGATTATTGTACCCAGCAAGGATCTCATCCAAATATGAAGGAGAAATCAAAAGCTTCTCAGACAAGCAAAAGCTGAGAGAATTCAGCACCACCAAACCAGCTCTCCAACAAATATTAAAGGATATTCTCTAGACAGGAAACACAAAAACAGTGTATAAACTCGAACCCAAAACAATAAAGTAAATGGCAATGGGATCTTACTTATCAGTAATTACCTTAAATGTAAATGGGTTGAATGCCCCAACCAAAAGACAAAGACTGGCTGAATGGATACAAAAACAAGACCCTACATATGTTGTCTACAAGAGACCCACCTCAAAACAGGGGACACATACAGACTGAAAGTGAAGGGCTGGAAAAAGATTTTCCATGCAAATAGGGACCAAAAGAAAGCAGGAGTAGCAATACTTATATCAGATAAAATAGACTTTAAAACAAAGGCTGTGAAAAGAGACAAAGATGGTCACTACCTAATGATCAAAGGATCAATCCAAGAAGAAGATATAACAATTATAAATATATATGCACCCAACACGGGAGCCACAATATGTAAGACAAATGCTAACAAGTATGAAAGGAGAAATTAACAATAACACAATAATAGTGGGAGACTTTAATATCCCACTCACACCTATGGATAGATCAACTAAACAGAAAATTAACAAGGAAACACAAATGTTAAATGATACAATAGACCAGTTAGACCTAATTGATATCTATACGACATTTCATCCCAAAACAATGAATTTCACCTTTTTCTCAAGTGCACATGGAACCTTCTCCAGGATAGATCACATCCTGGGCCATAAATCTAGCCTTGGTAAATTCCAAAAATTAGAAATCATTCCAAGCATCTTTTCTGACCACAATGCAGTAAGATTAGATCTCAATTACAGGAGAAAAACTATTAAAAATTCCAACATATGGAGGCTGAACAACACGCTGCTGAATAACCAACAAATCACAGAAGAAATCAAAAAAGAAATCAAAATTTGCATAGAAACTAGTGAAAATGAAAACACAGCAATTCAAAACCTGTGGGACACTTTAAAAGCAGTCCTAAGGGGAAAGTTCATAGCAATACAGGCATACCTCAAGAAACAAGAAAAAAGTCAAATAAATAACCTAACCCTACACCTAAAGCAACTAGAAAAGGAAGAAATGAAGAACCCCAGGGTTAGTAGAAGGAAATAAATCTTAAAAAATTAGGCAGAAATAAATGCAAAAGAAACAAAAGAGACCATAGCAAAAATCAACAAAGCCAAAAGCTGGTTCTTTGAAAGGATAAATAAAATTGACAAACCATTAGCCAGACTCATCAAGAAACAAAGGGAGAAAAATTAAATCAATAAAATTAGAAATGAAAATGGAGAGATCACAACAGACAACACAGAAATACAAAGGATTATAAGAGACTACTATCAACAATTATATGCCAATAAAATGGACAATGTGGAAGAAATGGACAAATTCTTAGAAAAGTACAACTTTCCAAAACTGGACTAGGAAGAAATAGAAAATCTTAACAGACCCATCACAAGCACGGAAATTGAAACTGTAATCAGAAATCTTCCAGCAAACAAAAGCCCAGGTCCAGACGGCTTCACAGCTGAATTCTACCAAAAATTTAGAGAAGAGCTAACACCTATCCTGCTCAAACTCTTCTAGAAAATTGCAGAGGAAGGTAAACTTCCAAACTCATTCTATGAGGCCACCATCACCCTAATACCAAAATCTGACAAAGATCCCACAAAAAAAGAAAACTACAGGCCAATATCACTGATGAACATAGATGCAAAAATCCTTAACAAAATTCTAGCAATCAGAATCCAACAACACATTAAAAAGATCATACACCATGACCAAGTGGGCTTTATCCCAGGGATGAAAGGATTCTTCAATATCCACAAATCAATCAATGTAATACACCACATTAACAAATTGAAGAACAAAAACCGTATGATTATCTCAATAGATGCAGAGAAAGCCTTTGACAAAATTCAACATCCATTTATGATAAGAACTCTCCAGAAAGCAGGAATAGAAGGAACATACCTCAACATAATAAAAGCTATATATGACAAACCCACACAGCAAACATTATCCTCAATGGTGAAAAATTGAAAGCATTTCCTCTAAAGTCAGGAACAAGACAAGGGTGCCCACTTTCACCATTACTATTCAACATAGTTTTGGAAGTTTTGGCCACAGAAATCAGAGCAGAAAAAGCAATAAAAGGAATCCAAATTGGAAAAGAAGAAGTAAAACTCTCACTGTTTGCAGATGACATGATCCTTTACATAGAAAACCCTAAAGACTCCACCAGAAAATTACTAGAACTAATCAATGATTATAGTAAAGTTGCAGGATATAAAATCAACACACAGAAATCCCTTGCATTCCTATACACTAATAATGAGAAAAAAGAAAGAGAAATTAAGGAAACAATTCCATTCACCATTGCAACGGAAAGAATAAAATACTTAGGAATATATCTACCTAAAGAAACTAAAGACCTATACACAGAAAACTATAAAACACTGGTGAAAGAAATCAAAGAGGACACTAATAGATGGAGAAATATACCATGTTCATGGATTGGAAGAATCAATAAAAAAAAAAAAGAATCAATATAGTGAAAATGAGTATACTACCCAAAGCAATTTATAGATTCAATGCAATCCCTATCAAGCTACCAATGGTATTCTTCACAGAGCTAGAACAAATAATTTCACAATTTGTATGGAAATACAAAAAACCTCGAATAGCCAAAGCTATCTTGAGAAAGAGGGGAACTGGAGGAATCAACCTACCTGACTTCAGGCTCTATTACAAAGCCACAGTTATCAAGACAGTATGGTACTGGCACAAAGACAGAAATATTGATCAATGGAACAAAATAGAAAGCCCAGAGATAAATCCACGCACATATGGACACCTTATCTTTGACAAAAGAGGCAAGAATATACAATGGATTAAAGACAATCTCTTTAACAAGTGGTGCTGGGAAAACTGGTTAACCACTTGTAAAAGAATGAAACTGGAACACTTTCTAACACCTTACACAAAAATAAACTCAAAATGGATTAAAGATCTAAATGTAAGACCAGAAACTATAAAACTCCTAGAGGAGAACATAGGCAAAACACTCTCTGACATACATCACAGCAGGATCCTCTATGACCCACCTCCCAGAATATTGGAAATAAAAGCAAAAATAAACAAATGGGACCTAATTAAACTTAAAAGCTTCTGACAACAAAGGAAACTATCAGCAAGGTGAAAAGACAGCCTTCAGAATGGGAGAAAATAATAGCAAATGAAGCAACGGACAAACAACTAATCTCAAAAATACACAAGCAACTCCTACAGCTCAACTCCAGAAAAATAAATGACCCAATCAAAAAATGGGCCAAAGAACTAAATAGACATTTCTCCAAAGAAGACATACAGATGGCTAACAAACACATGAAAAGATGCTCAACATCACTCATTATCAGAGAAATGCAAATCAAAACCACTATGAGGTACCATTTCACACCAGTCAGAATGGCTGCGATCCAAAAGTCTACAAGCAATAAATGCTGGAGAGGGTGTGGAGAAAAGGGAACTCTCTTACACTGTTGGTGGGAATGCAAACTAGTACAGCCACTATGGAGAACAGTGTGGAGATTCCTTAAAAAACTGGAAATAGAACTGCCTTATGATCCAGCAATCCCACTGCTGGGCATACACACCGAGGAAACCAGAAGGGAAAGAGACACGTGTACCCCAATGTTCATCACAGCACTGTTTATAATAGCCAGGCCATGGAAACAATCTAGATGCCCATCAGCAGACGAATGGATAAGAAAGCAGTGGTACATATACACAATGGAGTATTACTCAGCCATTAAAAAGAATACATTTGAATCAGTTCCAATGAGATGGATGAAACTGGAACCTATTATACAGAGTGAAGTAAGCCAGAAAGAAAAACACCAATACAGTATACTAACGCATATATATGGAATTTAGAAAGATGGTAACAATAACCCTGTGTATGAGACAGCAAAAGAGACACCGATGTATAGATCAGTCTTATGGACTCTGTGGGAGAGGGAGAGGGTGGGGAGATTTGGGAGAATAGCTTTGAAACATGTATAATATCATGTATGAAACGAGTTGTCAGTCCAGGTTCGTGCACGGTACTGGATGCTTGGGGCTGGTGCACTGGGAAGACCCAGAGGGAGGGTAGGGGAGGGAGGAGGGAGGAGGGTTCAGGATGGGGAACGTGGGTATACCTATGGTGGATTCATTTTGATATTTGGCAAAACTAATACAATATTGTAAAGTTTTGTAAAATAAAATTAAAATAAGTATCATTTTTTTTTTTTTTGCATTCAAAATAAAATTTTTTTTTTTTTAAAATTAAAATAAATAAATAAATATCATTCTTTTTTTTTTTTTTTGCATTTTAATTCTGGAAAACATTATTAACATATTTTCTAGTTCACTAATTCTTTCCTCAGCCTTGTCCAGTCTACTGATAAGTCCATCAAAGGTATTTATCATTTCTATTACTTTTTTTTTTGTTCCAAGATTTTCTTTGATTCTTTCTTAGAGTGTCCATCCCTCTGTTTACAATTTCCATCTTATCTTGCATGTTTTTCTACTTTGCAAAATCTGAATCATATCTGAGTCAAGTACTGATGCCTACATTGGGTCTTCATTTTCTTCTTGCTTTTTTTAGCATGATTTGCAATATTCTTTTTGAAAAGTGCACGTAGCATAGCAGGTAACAAAAGCTAAGGTAAGTAGGCCTTTAGTGTGAGGTTTGTGTTAATTCAACTGACTGTTGGGCTGAATGTTTAATGTTTGCTACAGCGGTAGGTGCCTGGGGCTTCATTTTTCTCTAGTGGCCTTCTTTTTGTCTCCCTTGTTGTCTTTTGGTTTTCTTAAGGATGCCTTAAATACAGGTTGAGACTTGAAGCTCTTTCCATTGTAATCTATTGTTATTATATTTTAATCTTGTTAATGTCTTGTTAAGAAGTGGGGTGGGAAAGAATTCTATAATCTTATGCTTAAATTTCAGTGTTTCAGTTGATCTGTGTTCTTGGTTTGTTAATTTAACAAGAGTTTCTTTTACTTTTTTATTTGTTTTCATATCTTAGGAGGAACAGAAAGTCAGGGAAATGTGCTTTCCCTCAGATGAGATTGCTATTGCTAAGTCACTTCAGTCGTGTCTGACTCTGTGCGACCCCATAGACGGCAGTCCACCAGCCCGCCCTCCCCCCCACCCCCCGTCCCTGGGACTCTCCAGGCAAGAACATTGGAGTGGGCTGCCATTTCCTTCTCCAGTGCAGGAAAGCAAAAGGTGAAAGTGAAGTCTCTCAGTCATGTCCTACTTAGCGACCCCATGAACTGCAGCATACCAGGCTCCTCCATCCATGGGATTTTCCAGGCAAGAGTACTGGAGTGGGGTGCCATTGCCTCCTCCCTCAGATGAGATAAGTCTCTGTAAAAATCTTTTTGCCCTGAAAGCTGGCCTTTATTATGAAGAATGCTCTGGTCATATTTCAAATGGTTTATTTTCGCCTCCCTTGCCAGAGACCTGAGGTGATTTTCCTTTTGGCTCATCCTGGTGAGAATCTTGTAAGGTTTCTGGAAGCAGAATCCACAAAGTGAGACCTTCCCTTAGTCTGTGGCTTCAAGGAGATTCTTACATTCACTGGATTCCAAACAGCCTCTCTGACTGTGTCAATGTTACTGTTTAGGTGTACCTACCAGTTTATGGCTCTAGAAGCTCCTACTCCAGCTAAAATGACCCCAACTCTGGTTCTTCATATTTGCCTGTTTCCCAAGATTTCAATGTAGGTGTTTGTTTTCTGATCTCTATTCTCTGACATGTTCAAGAAAAGTCATTGATTTTCAGTTTGTACAATTTTTTCTTGTTGCAAGATGGTCACGATTATTTCAAGACCTTCACATTTCAAAGGTGGTGTTCCTTTCTTCTGTATTTTTTGGTAAGGCAATTTGGACTCATTTTTCTTGGTACCTGCCCTAGGACAGCAGTTGTACAAGTTGTACTCCAGGCTCCAGTGTTTGGTGTGTCTCTAGGTAAGCTACCTCTGAGCACAAATGTCTTTTAATAGATTGATAGATCCTGACTTAGGACAACTAGACTACTAGAGTCTTCTCCTTGTTTTCTTCAATTATTATTTAGTGGTTGTATCCACTTGTTTTCTTCAATTATTATTTGTGGTGGTTGTATCCACTGAGAAAGTTGGGTTCATAACATGTAAATTGGATCCTCTACTTCCCTATATACTTATTTTTAAATATTTTGTTGACAAATATATGTTTCTTTTCAGAAACTAAATTAACTTTGATTAAATACTACATTTACTGATTATCTCAACATACAATGTTTCCTTTGAGAAGCTTGTTTCCCAGGTATATATTATATATTTATAATTATTTATATTATACATATATGAACATGCATTCATATTTTGTGTTTGAAAAAAAATGTGATGTTAACTTACTGATACAAAAATGAAATTATGAAAAGAATCTTTAACGTAACAACATGTTTCTTGTTTTGTTTATCCTTTAATTTTGTGTTATTGAATCTATACTGAAGTCATTTTCTCATGTTTTTGACAACAGAAGCAGTTGCTATAACAAATGATTTAACATCATGAATTTCAATGGAAAATTGGAAAGTTCTATTACTACAGGAAAATCTTTTGTCCTGGACACAAAGACCTCAGTTATTAATCCTGTCAACACTGATATATTCTGTCACCTCAAATAAGTTATTAAAGTTGAATTGACCTCATAAACTATCAAAGACATGAGTAGTTATCATAGAAAGGAAGCCATATTTTAATATAAATAGCTTTGAAAATTAGTAATCACAGTGAACAATGCTGCCATGCAAAACTGGGAATGAGATTTATGCTAGTATTTTGGATTTACTAATAGATAATGTTTATGTATTTGGAAATAGGTGATATGTCATGGAAATCAATTAACTACAGTGCATTGACTCTAGATAAGCCTTCTAAATGAAAAATATCCCTCAAGTAGTCAATCAAGATGCAATTTAAACTTGACTCCACCACAATTTTAATTTTCTTTGTGAGTGGACTTCATGTCATAAGAAAAACAAGAAAAAATGAAAGCATTGTTCATTATTTGATCTTAATAAAATAAAGTAAACCTTTAGTTTTCACATTCTGACTGGCAGGATTTTATGCTTCCTATTTCTTAAATCTGTTATTCCAAGTTACAAATTTCTGAAATACATTCGTATATGTTCTAAACTTAAATAGCTGAATTTATGTACACTTCACTCAGGCAACAATGATTTACCAATTGCCTCCTATGTCTCTAGCAGTCCTCTAGGCAATGAGGAATTAAAAGTCAATTAGACAAATTCATTGGGCCTTACTAAATACAGAGAATAGAAATTTTTCTTGAGCGTTCATTAAACACATTTTAAATTATTATTTAACTAGTCCAAAAAGTTCAGCCTGTTGCAGAGAAATTGCATAGGATGTATGCTTATACCACAATGCGATGGTTCTAGATGCTAATGCAAACATTTGAGTAAATCCCACAACCCCTTCACCTGCAACACTAAAATCACTTAGGAACAAATCCACCATACTAAATGTTTATTGAGTCAAAGAAGAAGTAAAAACTATCATATCAAACAACTTATTACATAACTGAATGGAGGAGGATGTGCATAACAACATTCGGTCAAAGTAATTTTCTATACTAAGTGGGAACTTATAAGCCGAAATGCTATCTTTAGGAAAAAGAGAGAGAATAAATAAAAAAGAAATGAATAGCATACAAGATTAAGAGTAAATTCAGCTTAATTTTTTAGAAAAAGAATATACAAAAGCAATAGGCAGTAAGTGAGAAGCAAGATTGCTAAAACCATTACTAGGCAAGTTATAAATTGGAAAAACAATAGTATTGCTATGACAGAGTTACCTGGAAAAAAATAATAAACTTTAGAAAGCCCTTGCTGCTGCTAAGTCGCTTCAGTCATGTCCGACTCTGTGCGACCCCAGGAACTGCACCCTACCAGGCTTCTCCGTCCATGGGATTCTCCAGACAAGAACACTGGAGTGGGTTGCCATTTCCTTCTCCAATGCATGAAATGGGAAAGTGAAAGTGAAGTCATTCAGTCGTGTCTGACTCTTAGCGACCCCATGGACTGCAGCCTACCAGGCTCCTCCATCCATAGAATTTCCGGGCAACAGTACTGGAGTAGGGTGCCATTGCCTTCTCCCCGGAAGACTCTAGCTGCTTTTAAAAAACAGAACTAGAGACCTCTGACCCACCAGCACTAAACTCAGCTCCTTGCCAGACTACCTGGGCTGTTAAACATCTGTTTTGTCATAACAATGGTTTAAAGGACCTGCCTTCCTCACATTTTTTTTTTTTTTAATATAAGGTTTGTTCTGTTGAAAATGATTAACATTTTAAGCAGGGGAAAGAAAAGCCATCTACCAGATTAAATTTTTGAAGGATTTTGTTATTTGCTATACAAATATACATTCCAACTTCTACAACCTCTCCAGGCTGACCTCCTTTTCTACAAGAACAAGAGATCAACGCTGCAAGCCTCCTACTTCAAAGACATAATTACTAATACACAAATGTCCTCTGAAAGCTTCTGCAACAGACAAAAAGGACCAAGAGGCCCATGTGTTATAATACATTTTGTTTTCCAACAACAAACTCCTATAAGGAAAAAAGCAGTCTTATCTGGACAAGCCTGTCAGTCATCAGAGGTCTGCAGCAATTGTAGTGGCTGACAGCCTCTGCTGTTTGGCCGTACTATAAAACCCATCTCTTCTTTGAGCAGCTGTCCTCCTCCAGGACCCTCTCATCCCAGTACTTAGGTACCTAATAAAAATCTAAAGGAAGAAGGAAATACAGAAAAAAATTTAAATTATTTAAACTGTATGTAAATACAGTTACATTTTTGTATAGTGTATGTCATGGCTGTTTGAAGAAAGGTACCCAATTTTTGGTGGAATCATATTTGTTTTAGTTTTCTGAAAAAATGCAGTTTAAAATTTGTCAGAAACAGATTTAGATTGCTGACTTTGAATTATATATATAATTTATGAAAGCGTATCACAAAAGGCACAAATGTAGTCATTTGTCAAAGGTGCTTACAGCAACATTTTATAGCAAATATAGTATAATTAATATAGCATAAATATATAAGCAATGAACACAATATCTATATATAATCAACTTTATATTTTAAAAAGTTCAATTGTCAAATTTTATTATAAATTATATACTGAAAATAATTCAGTATCATAAACTCTAATTTTACATAATAAAAGTAAAAATATATTTAAAGAATTTCTTAGCACTGTTTGAGAGATTATGTTGTTAATGAAAATTTATAACTATTATTATTATGTTTATATTCAAAACTATGGAATCAAGATATCTGCCAGGATTACAAAGTGAGCTTTAAATCGTAAGGTCAACACATCATTTAGTGGAATCTGACATATAGTAGAATCTATTAGTCCCTTACAACCAACCCCTACGTATTCCAACTAATATATTTACTTAGCTTTCAAGTTTATAATTCAAGTTCACATGTCAATAACAGAAATAGTCCATCGTAACATATATTTTTGTCTGCAAGAACTTATAAAAAAGTTAGTATATGCTCAGTGTTTTTGATGTCCATTAATTGAATAAAAGTTTGATATGGTACTACCACCTAATCTGCCTCTTGAGAAACCTGTATGCAGGTCAGGAAGCAACAGTTAGAACTGGACATGGAACAACAGACTGGTTCCAAATAGGAAAAGGAGTATGTCAAGGCTGTACATTGTCACCCTGCTTATTTAACTTCTATGCAGAGTACATCATGAGAAACAATGGACTGGAAGAAACACAAGCTGAAATCAAGATTGCCGGGAGAAATATCAATAACCTGAGATATGCAGATGACACCACCCTTATGGCAGAAAGTGAAGAGGAACTAAAAAGCCTCTTGATGAAGGTGAAAGTGGAGAGTAAAAAAGTTGGCTTAAAGCTCAACATTCAGAAACCGAAGATCATGGCATCTGGTCCCACCACTTTATGGGAAATAGATGGGGAAACAGTGGAAACAGTGTCAGACTTTATTTTTCTGGGCTCCAAAATCACTACAGATGATGACTGCAGCCATGAAATTAAAAACACTTACTCCTTGGAAGGAAAGTTATGACCAACCTAGATAGTATATTCAAAAGCAGAGACATTACTTTGCCAACAAAGGTTCATCTAGTCAAGGCTATGATATTTCCTGTGGTCATGTGTGGATATGAGAGTTGGACTATGAAGAAGGCTGAGTGCTGAAGAATTGATGCTTTTGAACTGTGGTGTTGGAGAAGACTCTTGAGAGTCCCTTGGACTACAGGGAGGTCCAACCAGTCCAACCAGTCCATCCTAAAGGAGATCAGTTCTGGGTGTTCATTGGAAGGACTGATGCTAAAGCTGAAACTCCAATACTTTGGCCACTTCATGTGAAGAGTTGCCTCATTGGAAAAGACCCTGATGCTGGGAGGGATTGGGGGCAGGAGGAGAAGCAGATGACAGAGGATGAGATGGCTGGAGGGCATCACCAACTCGATGGACGTGAGTTTGAGTATGTCCATGACCAGGAGTTGGTGATGGACAGGGAGGCCTAGCGTGCTGCCATTCATGAGGTATCAAAGAGCTGGACATGACTGAGCGACTGAACTGAACTGAAATGGAAAGTATGGTGATAATCACAGTATCACTTAATTATCATAATTATCCACTGAGATTTTAATTTTAAAGTGCAAAGAATATTTCAAAAACACTATCCATTTCTATCATTAGACACATACACACACAAACACAAAAATACAAAATTCTACCTAGCTCTTTTAAGAATTTTTAACCTGATACAGGAAGTAAATAATTCAAATAAAGACAATGCATTTAAATTGAAAATAAACATTCTATGTAGAAACATTCTGGAAGAATTTTGAAAATAAGTTGGTAGTTGTGGTGTTGGTGTGAAGCCAAACTTAGATTTCAACCTAATTTTTCAACCTACTGTCATGAATACCCATATAATTTATTTTGTTATTCTATTAAAGTTCAATACTAATAATATATATTTTTAACATAATGGAATAATCCAAAGCACTTTAATCACCATGTTTCATGATATGACAACAAAAATATCTATATTTAGTTTGTTTTATTAAGTTAATATTCATGTAAACACAGCAAAATATCTGCCTTGTTTAAAAGTAAATGTAAACACTATTTACAATGCTTTAAATATAACAGAATTATTCAGATAAGGCAGATTATAATAACTGATGAATTTATCACTTAGAAATAAGCAAGTGTAAGTAGCCCAGACCATTCTGTTTATCACTCAGAATATAAACCACATTAAATATGAGAAGTATTCTAGAATTATAAGAACTTCATGAAGAAAATTCCTACCATATTTAATTATTATTCTCTGGGCAATTTAAGTGTTCTTTTTATTCCATTACACCAACATTTATATTATATGAATCATAAAAATACCTCACTGTCAAGCAAGTTTTATGGAGTTGACTATGGTATTGTCAAGCATCTTAGTTCTACTTAATTTCTGTATCTTGAATAAATGCTTCTCCCTTACACAATTGCTAGTGATATAAATCTTTCCCACTTAAAAAAAAATAAAACGAGCTAAGTAAGTTATGAAATACAAACCATATTATCTAACTCATAAAACTGTTGAAGTACTTAAAATGACAAGGAAATGATTTGTGTGAATCCCCTAACCTCAAATTTAATGTTGAAAAAGAGCATTTTTACTGAACTTGAACACTGCATTGAAATGTGAAAAATTATCACATTCCATTTCTTTATAAGATAATTTTAATATCATTACAAAACACTTTTGTGATATATAAAGTAATTCCACAAAGCCCAAAATTAAAAACAAAATGAAAGTTTATACTAGCATGCCAAAGTAATTTTTTCTATCTGATATTCAATTCCACTTAATCCAAAAATATTATAGTTCAATTACTTTAACATATTTATCAATTGTATATACTTTGTTATAAGTTTTGACAACTACAGCTTCTATTTTAGTGGTAAAAGAAAGTGAAACTGTTAGTGGTTCAGTCGTGTCCAACTCTTTGTGACCCCATGGACTGTAGATGGCCTGGCTCCCCTGTCCATGGGATTCTCCAGGCACAAATACCAGAGTGGGTTGTTATTTCCTTCTCCAGGGGATCTTCCCAATACAGGGATGGAGCCCGTGTCTCTTGCATCGCAGGCAGAGTCTTTACCATCTGAGCCACTCACACATGAAAACAGGCAAGAACACAATGGAGAAAGAATAGTATTTTCAATAAATGCTATTGGGAAAAGTGTACAGATTCATGCAAAAAGAGAAACTGGACCATTATTAGATCATATACAAAAAAATCAAAATAGATTAAAAACTTGAATATAAGACCTGAGATCATAAAATTCCAAGAAAAAAGCACAGGCAGTAAGCTCTCCAATAACTATCCTAGCAATATCTTCTTGGGTCTGTATGCTCAGGTAATAACAACAACAAAAAATAAACAAATGCAACTATTACTATATTACACTTAAAAACATTTGCATAGCAAAGGAAACCACTAATAAAAAGATAGCCAACAAAATGGGAGATGTTTGCAAATCAGATCTGATAAGGGGTTAACATACAAAATACATAAATAACTTACACAATTTAATATAAAAAACCCAAACAGCTCAATTAAAAATTGGGCAAAAGACCTGACATTTTTTCCAAAGAAGACATAAATATGGTTAATTCTGAAAAAAGGGGCTGTTCATTCAGGAGGTCAGAAAAGAAGCTGAGGGAATAAAAAAGTATAATTGACTGGTGAAAGTGAAGCTGAGTCAAGAAAAGTATTTATTTTCGGCATGCTTCAGACAGTTTCAATCTTTGAAAAACACTGATTTGGAGTAAGCATTTGGTTCTGAGGCCTTACAATTCACATTTTAAAAGCTGATTATTGATTTTTTGAATATGTTTTTACTGAATTTCTATGTTTCCTCTTTGTGTATTAACTTATTAATTTTAACATATCTAGAGTTCTGCATATGGCTAATGTTAAGTTTATGTCTATATCTATAGTGTTTTCCCAAAACAAGTTTAAGATTATAGTGAGACTTCATACAGGAAGTGTGAGGTCTTCCAGGAGGAGGTAGCCACTTTGAAATAAAAAAACACATGACAAAGAGGAAAAAGGTACTAAAAACCTCAACTTGGTAAAAAGTATGTGTTTATAAATTGTGTCTTTTCACTCAGAGAACAAAAAAGGTGTAGATTCAGTGGCTTGACCATCCTTGACCCCCGAACCTGAACAAAGCAAAGTGAACTTATTTAGTGAATTAACTAGATAGAAGTTCTCAGGAAGGTCCAAAGCTAATCTGACCAATCTCTTTTTACTATCATTCACCAGCCAAGTTAAGTCATCCAACCATTAGTCTTCAGGCCAGCTTAGACTGGATAGGAAGGAAGCTTTGGGAATCTATATTTTGATGCATGTTTTATGGAAAACTTCCTTTAAAATTAAGAAAGTAAAAGAAAATAAAAAATAAAACAAAAACCCTTCAGATAAGGTGTGGTACAAAAAGATGAATTAAAAAAAAAAAAGCAACAGTAGCAGCAAAGAAATAATCAAATTAAAAGCAAAGATATTTACAAGTGGTTCACCTGCATAGCATGATTCTTCCTTCAGAATAAGCAAGAATATAGTTTACCTTACAGGGTACTCATATTCACTCTCTTTGAGTTGTCTTTATTTCACATAAATTGACCCTGGCAAGATGCTGCAGAAGTGACTGTCACCTACTATCCTTGTTTAATTTCAATATAATGACCATATTTATTTATCTTTTCATTTCAATAATCCCTATTTTACCACCTTCTGATATTCAGCAGGGCTGTAAAACATTCCCACAGTCATCCATGCCCCTAATTCTACTGCTCCATAAGAAAAATGAATAAATGAATGAATGCATGATGAATGAATAAGTAATCATCATGTGCTTCCTTTAAGGTTATGCTGCCCATTTTCTACAACTATGTTAATTATGGCACCTAGTGAAAACAATAATAGTTGTAATCTGGTACAACTAAAATAAACGTTTGAATAGTAATATGCATTTTCCAAGTCAAAAGTTAAATAATAATTTCAAGGCCAAAAACTGAAATAATATGAAAAATGGAATTGAGTTATGGAATATAAGATGTTTCCCAGGTGGCGGTAGTTGTAAAGAACCCACCTGCCAATGAAGGAAGCATAAGAGATGTGGGTTTGATCTCTGGGTCAGGAAGATCCTCTGGAGAAAGAAATGGCAACCCACTCCAGTATTCATGCCTGGAAAATTCCATGGATAGAGGATCCTGGTAGGCTACGGTCTATAGGGTAGCAAAGAGTTGGACATGACTGAACACAAATGCACACATACATATAAGATGCTAGAGTTAGAATTTCTCTTAAAGGAGAACTTTAAGAAAACTCATACTGCATCCTACTTTCTTTAATCTTTAATATATGTGCCTATAATGTATCTGATGTCATTATTATATTTTATTTATATATTTTATTATATTATATTTACATTATTATATTTCATTTAGACATGAAACCTAAAAGAATTGGGTTAAGTTAAATTAACTTTTTGTATTATCAATAACTGAAGGAGATTAGTAAGAAACATAGAAATATTAAAAAGTAACAAATGACATGGTTAGAGATGAAAGGATTCTGAGCTTCTAACACAAGGCTGTGTCCCAAGCCAAATGAGAAAAAATCTATTCTGTATTTCACAGTTTATAGAAAGTTTAGTTAATATTAAAATAATAGAATTAATGGGCTATGAAAATATATTTCAAAAATAGCAAACTAAACACAGGAACCTGCTCATTCTTAAAACAGTATCAGCTTTAGCTTTAATATTGATTTTATGTGACTGTAAAATATATAAAGCATTGTTGTTTAATTTCTCTGTATTTTAGTTTCCTCCTTAATAAAATGTGAAAACTAATTAAAGCTCTCTAATAAAATGTGCATGCAGTTAATTAATGCAGAATTGTGTCCAGAATATATTAAACAATTATTATATGTTAAATGGAAAACATATAAAATAAACAGGTTACAGATTTCTTAAATACTCATACCTATTAATCTTTTTTGATGGCCAAACTGTTGAGACAGCCACATTTATTAGAATAAAAGTAATGTACATGTTTTGTATTATTCACATATTTCTACCTCCATAAACATCATATATGTCTTTGGGGAGCAAATGTATGATTTTAAATATTCACTTAATTATTTCTAAAAACTGATGTTATAAAATGAGAAAACTGGAATCCCTAAGGTAAACCTCTAGTTATAACCTTGAGTAGATATTGTTGTATTTTAAGTAGTAAACTCTGACAACATTTCCTGGTTGTGTGAACATCTTTACTACTTTAAAATATTTCCATGGCTTGCTTTTGTACTTTCTTGGCAAAACCTAGCTTTTCTTGGGAAAAATGAGGGATGGAAAAAGAGTAAAAGAAGTGACATTCTCTTCATCATCTCCAGTCATATGCTTTGCTAGTTATTTGTTCACTGTCACACCTTAAATTTTGAAAATTATTTTCAATCTCCCAGATTCAACACAGTTCTGACCAAATTATTCTTACTCAATAAACATTGATTAACTCATTACACCATTTATGTTTCTGAAAAATACAAATGAGAATAAAAAAATTATTAATAGAGAAACACAGTTACAACATAATGTACAAACATTCAGTGGAGAAAATGAGAGATTTATGTTTACGATATGGAGTAGGGGAGTCAGATAGTCAGATATATGGCTTAAATAATAGCAGTTCATTCCCACAGTTGTGTTTCCACTACAAAAGGGAAGATGGTAAAAAGATATAGCATACAGGAAGCAAGAGACCTTGGTCAAAGCCTGAAAAGAGAATATGTAAAAGAGAGCAGAATCAGGAAGAACATCAAAGCAGAGGTTCAATACCTTGAAGTTTTGACCCAGAAAATCTCTACAGGAACCAACCGGGAGGCTAGAAATGATATGAAGTAAAGTTCCCAATGTAATATGAAGGGATGATAGGTGGACACTAAAGATCTATATGTTAATAAATACCTAGAATCTATGGTGCCACCTAGCAAACAAGATGTGCTCGTGAAGCCAGGCCTGGTATGAGAATGAGTTGCAAAATACAGGGTTCAAGTGGCAGGAGATAGACAGAAGGGGAATAGACCTTTAGAAGTAAATCCATATAATATCTTAGGAAGGGAGGTCTGAGAATTGTGATTGCTTATTGTAAAAGACTGCAACTTTCAGGTAAAGTCCTTGATATTTAAAAATTGGCACAGCTAATACTATCAGAACAATACCTTTAAATAATATTCCTTTTAAGTAGTAAGACACTGAAAAATATAGGGATGGAGTTGATGGCAAACTTTATATTTAGCATGTTTATTTTATAACATGAGAGGCTTATTTTAACACATTTATTTATGGACAGTTTATATGAATAGAAAAGCTGTACTTTATGTCAAATAGTTACTGATTTTCAGTGTCTCCAGGAAAAGACAACAGTATTTCAAAGCGTGATGACTTAAGATTGGTCAGTAAAGTTAATTTCAGAATAAGAAACAAAAGAAAATAAATAGATGAAGAAAATTGGAAAGGTGCACTATTATTTAATTATGTTATATAATAAAAATGTCTACTTAAAGGATTTAAGATCAATTTTGCACCAAACACAGGTACAAGTTCCAACATTTCCATTTCAGTTGTTTTGGACTTAAAGCAGTAGTTACATTAAAAATATATTCATTTTAAGGCAAAAAATGAAGAACTAAAGAGCCTCTTGATGAAAGTGAAAGAGGAGAGAGAAAAAGTTGGCTTAAAGCTCAATGTGCAGAAAACTAAGATCATGGCATCTGGTCCCATCACTTCATGGCAAATAGATGGGGAAACAGTGGAAACAGTGGCTGACTACTTTTCTGGGCTCCAAAATCACTGTAGATAGTGATTGCAGCCATGAAATTAAAAGACACTTACTCCTTGGAAGGAAATTTATGACCAATCTAGACAACATATTAAAAAGCAGAGATATTACTTTGTCAACAAAGGTCCATCTAGTCAAGGCTATGGTTTTTCCAGTGATCATGTATGGATGTGAGAGTTGGACTATAAAGAAAGCTGAGTGCAGAAGAATTGATGTTTTTGAACTGTGGTGTTGGAGAAGACTCTTGAGAGTCCCTTGGACTGCAAGGAGATCCAACCAATCCATCCTAAAGGAAATCAGTCCTGGGTGTTCATTGGAAGGACTGATGCTAAAGCTGAAACTCCAATACTTTGGCCACCTGATGAGAAGAGCTGGCTTATTTGAAAAGACTTTGATGCTGGGAAAGATTGAGGGCAGGAGAAGGGGACAACAGAGGATGAGATGGTTGGATGGCATCACCGACTCAATGGACATGGGTTTGGGTGGACTCCAGGAATTGGTGATGGACAGGGAGGCCTGGCGTACTGAGGTTCATGGGGTCTCTAATAGTTAGACACTACTAAGCAACTGAACTGAATTGAGCTGAAGATTTAAAATAGTATATTGATTTGTTTTTATAAAAAGTTATATAATTAAGTCCAACTGATTGCAATTGATGACATCGAACTGGCCATTCTAATTTTACCTGCAGTTCTGAGGGTTATATTAGTACATTGTTGCCATTTGATTGATATATTATCCCAGTCCTTTGTAATACTTTCATGAATAGCCTACACAGTAGAATTTCAATGTCAAAATATTAAAACTATTATGTTTCATCCCTAAAGCATTTTTTCATTTTATTCTGAAGTCATTTTAAAATATATTATTAGGAATTACTAGAAATTTCTTTAGCTTCCTTTTCACTTTCTAAATTAAAAAAAATTAATAATGTTATTTATTTATATTTGCCTATCCTGAGTCTTTGCTGCTGTTTGGGCTTTTCTCTAGTTGTGGGAAGTGGGCTACTCTGTAGTTGTGGTGCATGGGCTTCTTTTGTTACAGAGCATGGGCTCTAGGACACACAAACTTCAGTAGTTGTAGTGGGTAGGCTTAGTAGCTGCAATTCCCTGGCTCTAGAATGCAGGGTCAATAGTTGTGATTCACAGGTTTAGTAGCTCTACACCATGTGGGATCCTCCAGGAAAGGGATCAGACTCATGTCTCCTGCATTGGCAGTCAGAGTCTTCATCACTGAGCCACCAGGGAAGCCCTGCTATAGATTTCTTACTTAGCAGATATCTGACGCTTGTTTCACATCGTATTTGTTTAGCCATCCTTCTATTTGTTCATAATTCCATAGTTTATTTTAACTGTATTTGTTTGTACAAGAAAAATACATAAATCATATAGAAATATATTCTCACTTGAATTTTCTAAGTTATCAGTAATAGTTGAAAATACCATAAAATAACTTACTGATTTACTCAGTAAACACATAAGAAATTAAATGTAGCAATTTACAGTCACTATTCTGTTTTTCTAGGATAAAGAGAACTATGTAGACCGAATGCTAAATTCCAGGAATTTATTTATTTTTTGAAATATAATTGATACATAGTTTTGAAAAGACACTATATGAGATCTTGAATCTATATGAATAAATAAAGTGCATAGAGTTAAAGATAACTAATATGTAAACATTAAAAGGTGCAAAGTATTTTTTGTTAGAAATACTTTTTCTCTGCTATCTAACCTAAAATATAGCTGCATTAAGCAATGATTATAAATCTTTTTGTAATTTCCACTCAGTTTTGCTGTAAATATAAAATTGCTCTAAAAACATCCTATTTTAAAAGTGAAGAAAAAATATAACAAAAAAGTATATATCTATTGACCTGTAATGTATAAAGATATAACTTGCAAATAATGGCCAGAAGGAGTGCAAAGGATGAAGTGATATACATTAAAATTTGGGTAAACTATTGAAATGACTTTGGCATTAAAAAGTGACAGAATATTATAAATTAAGAAATTAATTTAAGTCTGCAGAAGTTAAAATTTAACATACAAAAAGAGCTAGTAGAGGTTGAGAGGGGAAGATATTGAAAAAAAGAATGAATGGATTAAAAAACACTATTCAACTGTACACTTTCTATCAGAGATATAGTTTAGGTCCAAAGAAACATAAAGCTTGAAAATTAAAATATGCAAAATTATATACCACCATGTTAATGGTAATCAAAAGAGAGCTGAAGGAGTTATAATAATATTAGACAAAATAAACATTAAGCCAAATAATTGTTACTGTAGACAAAGAAATACAATTATAATTATAAAACGGTGGTGTCGGGGGGTCTATCCATAAAAAAGATATATCTGTAAACCTAACAGCACCTAACAACAAAGGCCCAAAATAAATGAAACAAAACTGACAGAATTAGGATGAGAAATAGCAATTTGACAGTAATAGCTGGAAATTTAACATTTCAATTTCAATAATGGATAGAACAATAAACAGAAAATCAATAAAGAAAGAGAAAATCTCAGTAACAACTATAACCCATTTAGAATTAAAGACATGCATTGCATGAACACTCCACAGAGAATGCTTATATGTAACAACAGCAAAATACAGATTCGTCTCAAGTGCATAAAGAAACATTGTCCAGCTAGACCAAATATTAGGCCATAAAACAAGCCTCATTAAATGCAAAAGGACTGAAATCAAACAAAATACATTATGAACCTCAATGAAATTAAATCATGTCAATAACAGAAGGAAACTTGATACATTTACAAATATGTGGAGATTAAATCATGCAGTCCTAAATAAAAAGTGGTTCCAAAAAACCACAAAGGAAATTGGAAAATGCTTTGAGGTAAAAAAAAGTATGAAAACACAGCAAAGAACATACAGGATAAAACCAAAACAGAGGAGAATTTAAAGCTGTAAACACCTGTATCTGGAGAAGGCAATGGCACCCCACTCCAGTACTCTTGCCTGGAAAAATCCCATGGACAGAGGAGCCTGGTAGGCTGCGGTCTATGGGGTCGCTAAGAGTCAGACACAACTGAGAGACTTCACTTTCACTTTTCACTTTCATGCATTGGAGAAGGAAATGGCAACCCACTCCAGTGTTCTTGCCTGGAGAATCCCAGGGATGGGGGAGCCTGGTGGGCTGCCCTCTAGGGGGTCACACAGAGTCAGATACAACTGAAGTGACTTAGCAGCAGCAGCAAACACCTATATCAAAAAAGAAGAAAGATCTTATATCAATAATCTAGCATTCCTCCCTAAGGAAGTATAAAAGAAGAGCAAACTAAACCCAAAGCAGCATTAGAAAGAAAACACTAAAAATTGAGATCAAAATAAAGTAGATAAAAGAAAAACTATAGATAAAAATCAACAAAAGAATAAGTTAGTTAAAAAGATTTTAGAAACCTTTATTAGATAAACAAAAGGAAGCCTAAAAAGAAGGCTCAAATTACTAAAATCAGAAATAAATGAGGAGAGATTACTGTCAGCCTTGCAGAAATAAAAAGGATAAGAAAACACTATGAAGAAATATATGCCAAAAAATTAGGTAATTTAGATGAGATGAACAAATTGTGAGCATGACACAAAGTACAGAAACTGACTAGAAAAATAATCTGACTAGAACTATAACAAGGGAAGAAATAAAGTTAGCAGTATGAAAACGTCTAACAAAAGAAAGGCCAGGCCTACATGGATCCACTACTGAATTCTTCCAAATATTTAAAGAAGAATTTTCTAAATAATAAGAGAGAGGGGAGGAGCCAAGATGGCGGAGGAGTAGGACAGGGAGAACACTTTCTCCCCACAAATTCATCAAAAGAGCATTTAAACGTCGAGTAAATTCCACAAAACAACTTCTGAATGCCGGCAGAGGACATCAGGCACCCAGAAAAGCAACCCAACTCTTGAAAGGAGAGAGAAGAAATACAGCTCCACCCACCAGAACACCGACACAAGCTTCCCTAACCAGGAAACCTTGACAAGCCACCTGTACAAACCCACACACAGTGAGGAAACGCCACAATAAAGAGAACTCCACAAACGGCCAGAATACAGAAAGGACACCCCAAACTCAGCAATTTAAACAAGATGAAGAGACAGAGGAATACTCAGCAGATAAAGGAACAGGATAAATGCCCACCAAACCAAACAAAAGAGGAAGAGATAGGAATCTACCTGATAAAGAATTCTGAATAATGATAGTGAAATTGATCCAAAATCTTGAAACTAAAATGGAATCACAGATAAATAGCCTGGAGACAAGGATTGAGAAGATGCAAGAAAGGTTTAACAAGGACCTAGAAGAAATAAAAAGAGTCAATATATAATGAATAATGCAATAAGTGAAATTAAAAACACTCTGGAGGCAACAAATAGTAGAATAACAGAGGCAGAAGACAGGATTAGTGAATTAGAAGATAGAATGGCAGAAATAAATGAATCAGAGAGGATAAAAAAAAACGAATTAAAAGAAATGAGGACAATCTCAGAGACCTCCAGGACAATATTAAACGCTACAACATTCGAATCATAGGGGTTCCAGAAGAAGAAGACAAAAAGAAAGACCATGAGAAAATACTTGAGGAGATAATAGTGGAAAACTTCCCTAAAATGGGGAAGGAAATAATCACCCAAGTCCAAGAAACCCAGAGAGTCCCAAACAGGATAAACCCAAGGAGAAACACCCCAAGACACATATTAATCAAATTAACAAAGATCAAACACAAAGAACAAATATTAAAAGCAGCAAGGGAAAAACAACAAATAACACACAAGGGAATTCCCATTAGGATAACAGCTGATCTTTCAATAGAAACTCTTCAAGCCAGGAGGGAATGGCAAGACATACTTAAAATGATGAAAGAAAAATAACCTACAGCCCAGATTATTGTACCCAGCAAGGATCTCATTCAAGTATGAAGGAGAAATCAAAAGCTTTTCAGACAAGCAAAAGCTGAGAGAATTCTGCACCACCAAACCAGCTCTCCAACAAATACTAAAGGATATTCTCTAGACAGGAAACACAAAAACGGTGTATAAACTTGAACCCAAAACAATAAAGTAAATGGCAACGGGAACATACTTATCAGTGATTACCTTAAATGTAAATGGGTTGAATGCCCCAACCAAAAGACAAAGACTGGCTGAATGGATACAAAAACAAGACCCTACATATGTTGTCTACAAGAGACCCACCTCAAAACAGGGGACACATACAGACTGAAAGTGAAGGGCTGGAAAAAGATTTTCCATGCAAATAGGGACCAAAAGAAAGCAGGAGTAGCAATACTCATATCAGATAAAATAGACTTTAAAACAAAGGCTGTGAAAAGAGACAAAGAAGGTCACTACATAATGATCAAAGGATCAATCCAAGAAGAAGATATAACAATTATAAATATATATGCACCCAACACGGAGCACCACAGTACGTAAGACAAATGCTAACAAGTATGAAAGGAGAAATTAACAATAACACAATAATAGTGGGAGACTTTAATACCCCACTTACACCTATGGATAGATCAACTAAACAGAAAATTAACAAGGAAACACAAACTTTAAAACGATACAATAGACCAGTTAGACCTAATTGATATCTATAGGTCATTTCATCCCAAAACAATGAATTTCACCTTTTTCTCAAGCACATGGAACCTTCTCCAGGATAGATCACATGCTGGGCCATAAAGCTAGCCCAGTAAATTCAAAAAAAATAGAAATCATTCCAAGCATTTTTTCTGACCACAATGCAGTAAGATTAGATCTCAATTACAGGAGAAAAACTATTAAAAATTCCAACATATGGAGGCTGAACAACACGCTGCTGAATAACCAACAAATCACAGAAGAAATCAAAAAGAAATCAAAATTTGCATAGAAACGAATGAAAATGAAAACACAACAACCCAAAACCTGTGGGACACGGTAAAAGCAGTCCTAAGGGGAAAGTTCATAGCAATACAGGCACACCTCAAGAAACAAGAAAAAGTCAAATAAATAACCTAACTCTACACCTAAAGCAACTAGAAAAGGAAGAAATGAATGAACCCCAGGGTTAGTAGAAGGAAAGAAATCTTAAAAATTAGAGCAGAAATAAATGCAAAAGAAACAAAAGAGACCATAGCAAAAATCAACAAAACCAAAAGCTGGTTCTTTGAAAGGATAAATAAAATTGACAAACCATTAGCCAGACTCATCAAGAAACAAAGGGAGAAAATCAAATCAACAAAATTAGAAACGAAAATGGAGAGATCACAACAGACAACACAGAAATACAAAGGATCATAAGAGACTACTATCAACAATTATATGCCAATAAAATGGACAACGTGGAAGAAATGGACAAATTCTTAGAAAAGTACAACTTTCCAAAACTGGACCAGGAAGAAATAGAAAATCTTAACAGACCCATCACAAGCATGGAAATTGAAACTGTAATCAAAAATCTTCCAGCAAACAAAAGCCCGGTCCAGACGGCTTCACAGCTGAATTCTACCAAAAATTTAGAGAAGAGCTGACACCTATCCTGCTCAAACTCTTCCAGAAAATTGCAGAGGAAGGTAAACTTCCAAACTCATTCTATGAGGCCACCATCACCCTAATACCAAAACCTGACAAAGATCCCAAAAAAGAAAACTACAGGCCAATATCACTGATGAACATAGATGCAAAAATCCTTAACAAAATTCTAGCAATCAGAATCCAACAACACATTAAAAAGATCATACACCATGATCAAGTGGGCTTTATCCCAGGGATGCAAGGATTCTTCAATATCCGCAAATCAATCAATGTAATACACCACATTAACAAATTGAAAACTAAAAACCATATGATTATCTCAATAGATGCAGAGAAAGCCTTTGACAAAATTCAACATCCATTTATGATAAGAAGTCTCCAGAAAGCAGGAATAGAAGGAACATACCTCAACATAATAAAAGCTATATATGACAAACCCACAGCAAACATTATCCTCAATGGTGAAAAATTGAAAGCATTTCCTCTAAAGTCAGGAACAAGACAAGGGTGCCCACTTTCACCATTACTATTCAACATAGTTTTGGAAGTTTTGGCCACAGCAATCAGAGCAGAAAAAGAAATAAAAGGAATCCAAATTGGAAAAGAAGAAGTAAAACTCTCACTATTTGCAGATGACATGATCCTCTACATAGAAAACCCTAAAGAATCCACCAGAAAATTACTAGAAATAATCAATGACTACAGTAAAGTTGCAGGATATAAAATCAACACACAGAAATCCCTTGCATTCCTATACACTAATAATGAGAAAACAGAAAGAGAAATTAAGGAAACAATTCCATTCACCATTGCAACGGAAAGAATAAAATACTTAGGAATATATCTACCTAAAAGAAACTAAAGACCTATATATAGAAAACTATAAAACACTGGTGAAAGAAATCAAAGAGGACACTAATAGATGGAGAAATATACCATGTTCATGGATTGGAAGAATCAATATAGTGAAAATGAGTATACTACCCAAAGCAATTTATAGATTCAACGCAATCCCTATCAAGCTACCAACAGTATTCTTCACAGAGCTAGAACAAATAATTTCACAATTTGTATGGAAATACAAAAACCTCGAATAGCCAAAAGCGATCTTGAGAAAGAAGAATGGAACTGGAGGAATCAACCTACCTGACTTCAGGCTCTACTACAAAGCCACAGTTATCAAGACAGTATGGTACTGGCACAAAGACAGAAATATAGATCAATGGAATAAAATAGAAAGCCCAGAGATAAAACACATATGGACACCTTATCTTGACAAAGGAGGCAAGAATATACAATGGATTAAAGACAATCTCTTTAACAAGTGGTGCTGGGAAATCTGGTCAACCACTTGTAAAAGAATGAAACTGGACCACTTTCTAACACCATACACAAAAATAAACTCAAAATGGATTAAAGATCTAAATGTAAGACCAGAAACTATAAAACTCCTAGAGGAGAACATAGGCAAAACACTCTCCGACATACATCACAGCAGGATCCTCTATGACCCACCTCCCAGAATATTGGAAATAAAAGCAAAAATAAACAAATGGGACCTAATTAAACTTAAAAGCTTCTGCACATCAAAGGAAACTATTAGCAAGGTGAAAAGACAGCCTTCAGAATGGGAGAAAATAATAGCAAATGAAGCAACCGACAAACAACTAATCTCAAAAATATACAAGCAACTCCTACAGCTCAACTCCAGAAAAATAAACGACCCAATCAAAAAATGGGCCAAAGAACTAAATAGACATTTCTCCAAAAAGACATACAGATGGCTAACAAACACATGAAAAGATGCTCAACATCACTCATTATCAGAGAAATGCAAATCAAAACCACTATGAGGTACCATTTCACACCAGTCAGAATGGCTGCGATCCAAAAGTCTACAAGCAATAAATGCTGGAGAGGTGTGGAGAAAAGGGAACCCTTTTACACTGTTGGTGGGAATGCAAACTAGTACAGCCACTATGGAGAACAGTGTGAGATTCCTTAAAAACTGGAAATAGAACTGCCTTATGATCCAGCAACCCCACTGCTGGGCATACACACTGAGGAAACCAGAAGGGAAAGAGACACGTGCACCCCAATGTTCATCGCAGCACTGTTTATAATAGCCAAGACATGGAAGCAACCTAGATGTCCATCAGCAGATGAATGGATAAGAAAGCAGTGGTACATATACACAATGGAGTATTACTCAGCCATTAAAAAGAATACATTTGAATCAGTTCTAATGAGGTGGATGAAACTGGAGCCTATTATACAGAGTGAAGTAAGCCAGAAGGAAAACATAAATACAGTATACTAACGATATATATGGAATTTAGAAAGATGGTAACAATAACCTGATTATGCGAGACAGCAAAAGAGACACTGATGTATAGAACAGTCTTATGGACTCTGTTGCAGAGGGAGAGGGTGGGAAGATTTGGGAGAATGGCAATGAAACATGTAAAATATCATGTAGGAAACGAGTTGCCAGTCCAGGTTCGATGCATGATGCTGGATGCTTGGGGCTGGTGCACTGGGACGGCCCAGAGGGATGGTATGGGGAGGAGGAGGGAGGAGGGTTCGGGATGGGGAACACATGTATACCAGTGGCGGATTCATTTTGATATTTGGCAAAACTAATACAATTATGTAAAGTTTAAAAATAAAATAAAATTAGAGGAAAAAAAAAATAAGAGAGAAAGGGTAACTTACCAACTTATTCTATGAAGTCAGTATTATCTTTATACCAAAACCAAACAAATATATCAAAAAGCAAGAAAATCATAGAAAAAAATGTCATATAAGAATATAGACATAAATATATTAACAAAATATGACCAAACTGCATTCAGCAACATATAAAAAGCATTCTATACTATGACCAAGAAGTATTTAGCTCAGGAATACAAGGTCACTTCAACATAAAAAAATCAATCTATTGTGCCATCTTAACAAAAATAGAAATAAAAAATCTAATTATTATCTCAATAGACAACAATAAAGCACTTGTCAAAAAGCACTCTCTACTTATGAAAACACTCTGCCCTCTAGGAATGCAAAGGAACATTCCCAGTCTGATATAGGGCATCTATGAAAAACCTATAACTAATATAATGTGTTCATGCATGCTAAGTCACTTCAGCTGTGTCTGATTCTTTTTAACCCCAAGGACTGTAGCCTGCCAGGTTCCTCAGTCTGTGGGATTTTCCAAGCAAGAATACTGGAGCAGGTTGTCATGCCCTCCTCCACAGGATCTTCCTGACCCAGGGATCAAACCCAAGTCTCTCCTATCTCCTGCATTGGCAGGTAGGTATTTTGCCACTAGAACCACTGGGAAACCCCAGCTAACATTATACTTAAATAGCAAAAGACTGAAATTGTACCTATTAAGACCAGGAACAAGACAACAATGTTTATGCTCATTACTTCTATTCAACATTTTACTGGAGGTTCTAGCCAGTGACAAATCAAGAAAGTGAAAAGACAGTTCAGATAATGAGCGAGAACATTTGCAAATCATATACTTAGAGACTCTAATCTATAATATATAAAGAGCTCTTACAAGTCAACAGTAAAAAAGAAAACCTAAATGGAAAGTGAGCAAAAGATCTGAATGGTTATTTCTTCAAAGAAGTATACAAATGACCAATAAGCACATGAAAATATGTTCAACTTATTAAGGAAATGTAAATCATATGAGATCCCACTTCATACACAATAGGATGGCTCTGCAATAAGACAGATAAAAACAATTGATGAGAATGGGCAATTGAAATCCTCTACATTGTTGGTGGGGATGTAAAATGGTGCCACTACTTTGGAAAACAGGTTGGTCATTTCTAACAATGGAATGCAAGGAGATCAAACCAGTCAATCCTTAAGGAAATCAACCTGAATATTCATTGGAAAGGACTGTTGCTCAAACTCCAATACTTTGGCCTCCTGATGTGAAGAGTTGACTCACTGGAAAAGACCCTGATGCTAGGAAAGATTGAAGGAAAAAGAAGAGGCCAGCACAGGATGAGATGGTTAGAAAGCATCACTGACTCAATGGTACATAAATTTGATCAAACTCTGAGAGATAGTGGAGGACAGAGGAGCCTGGCATGCTACAGTCCATGGAATTGCAAAGAGCTGGACATGACTTAGTGACTGAGTAACGACAATAAATAATGTTAAATATAGTTAGCATATGACCCTAGATATATGCCCAAGACCCTTGGAGGAGGACATGGCAATCCACTCCAGGGCTTCCCTGGTAGCTTAGATGGTAAAGTGTCTGCCTACAATGCAGAAGACCTGGGTTTGATCCCTGGGTCTGGAAGATCCCCTGCAGAAGGAAATGGGAACCTCCTTCAATATTCTTGCCTGGAGAATTCCATGGACTGAGAAGCCTGGTAGCCTACAGTCCATGGGGTCACAAAGAGTCGGACACAACTGAATGACTTCACTCACATTCTTGCCTGGAGAATCCCACATATAGGTTATGCCTGATAGGTTATGGTCCATAGGGTCACAAAGAGTCAGACATGACTGAAGCAACTTAGCTTGCACACATACCCTCAAGAGGATAGAAATCATATGCTCACACAAAAAGCTATCACATAAATTTTAATAGCAGCTTATTCATAATAGCTGAAAAGCAGATTAGGCAAATTCCTATGAACTGATGAATGGAAAAACACAAGCTCATCTATCTGTACAATGAAATAGTATTTAGCCATAAAAAATGACAATATATTAGCATACACTATAACTTGGCTGGCCCTTGAAACATATTATGTAAGAAATCAAACATAAAAGGCCACACATTGTGCAATTCCATTTTTATAGTATGTCCAGATTAGGTAAATTACATAGAGACAGAAAGATGAGTGTTGGCCAGGGACTGGGGGAGGAAGAAAATGGCTGCTGATGGATATAAGATTTGTTTTGGGGGGTGATGAAAACTTTTGATATTGGTGATGATTAGAGAGCTTTAGAATATACTAAAGTTCACTGAATTCTATACTTGAAAGCATTTTTTTTTTTACAGTATGTTGGTTATGTTTCAGTAAAAATATGAATTTAAAAATCAAGTCTAGAAAAGTTCAAGATGCTACACAAATAAATTAAATGTCAGTCAAGTAAAATTATAAATTATAAAAAAAAGAAAATAATTTGGGCACTCAATGCATAACATGACAATGTAAAGCATGAACACAAAACTTAATAGACATGCAAAGAAATATGTATCAATGTGATATATAAAGAGGAACATAGTCAATAGAAACTTAACCAAAATTATACATACGAAAAAATATTAGCAAACAGAATCAAGCAATACAAAATAGGTCATTTCTCACGTACATTCTAATTCTTCAGTCAACAAACATCCTGTTAAGCTCTGACTCACCACACTGTCATCTTCATTTGTACAAATATATTTGCTCTACCAAAGTGAAATATTTGACAATTCATTTCATATAAATGACCCTTAACTTATGGATGATTAAAATTTTTCTAAAATGCAGTTCTATTCATGTTACTGAGTTTTGTACTTATGCATTTTAATTATCTATATCCAATCACTTGTTTATTATATTAGAAAGAAAGAAAGAAAGTGAAGTCGCTCAGTCGTGTCCGACTCTTTGTGACCCCGTGGACCGTAACCTACCACACTCCTCCGACCATGGGATTTTCCAGGCAAGAGTATTGGAGTGGGTTGCCATTTCCTTCTCCAGAGGATCTACCCAAGCCAGGGATTGAACCTGGGTCTCCCGTGTTGTAGTAGATGCTTTACCATCTAAGCCACCTTCAATTGACTAATTACTATATTAGAAGACACTTCTAATTATATAATAATTATGTCACATTTTAAAATGTGGGAATATGTTCATGTTAACAATCTGAGAACCTCTATCTGCACATTACATTTTTTGAAATTCTGTGTACCTATTGCTCCTGTATATAGTTAACATTTTATTTTCCCTTGCTTTGGATGTCTAAAATCTCAAATATCTTGAAAAGTCTGGTCAATAAATTACTTCACAGTGTCTTGTTTTGAGATTATTTTACCTTAGAGTATTTTAAATTTTATATTAATGAGAAATGGCTCACACAATTATGTGTATTCTTTTACTTGTACCTAAATGTGATAATTATTATCACACTTTGCAGTACTTTCCACTAATATGCTTCAATTTATGCATTCACATCATCTTAATGATCATAAAAAATAACCGTTTCTAAGTCTATATCCAATATGTTTCTGAGGAGACACATAGGAATTGACTGAAAAGAAAACTAAAAATCTGTTTTCAAAGCCATGACAGAGTTACATTTGGTTCTAGATATGATAAACAACTTTATTTGTCACAGAGTTTGTAGAATTTGTAGTTATTTAATCTTTAGCAGTCATTCATAGTTCATATTAGATACTTAAATATGTGAAATTCACAAGTGCTTTTGGACCATATATTATTTTTCATCAGAATTACTATTGTGGCCTGTTACACATATGATTTCCAGTCACAAATAATTTTGAAAAAAAAAATTTTTTTTAATTATATTTTTCAAAAAATTTTTAATTTTAGAGTACAGATCAAAGAAGATATATTTTCTTTTAATGAGGAGTAGACTTATGGAGAACATATTCATGGTTAAAGGAAGTGAAAGTCACTCAGTAGTGTCTGACTCTTTGCTACCCCACAGACTATACAGCCCATGGAATTCTCTAGGCCGGAATAGTGGAGTGAATAACCTTTCCCTTCTCCAGAGAATCTTCCCAACCAAGGGATCGAAACCAGGTCTCCCACATTGCAGATGGATTCTTTACCAGCTGAACCACAAGGGAAGCCCAAGAATACTGGGGTGGGTAGCATATTCCTTCTCCAGCAGAGCTTCCCAACCCAGCAGTTGAACCCGGGTTTCTGGCACTGCAGGCAGATTCTTTACCAACTGAGCTATCAGGAAAGCCTGGTTAAAGGAAATAAATTATATGTCAATCAGTTTAGTGCAATCTTAAGTTGTGGCCAATTTAGATTTTCTGCTATTACAAGTGAGAAACCTTTTAATGGATAGCAAAATCATCAGCATTAGCCACAGTAACTGGCTGTTTATCAATGTCATATGTTGTTGAAATTCTAAAAATAAAAGTGGAGTTCAAAATAGACTGTCTACCATAGTTATTATTAGCAGTGCTCTGAGAAGATATGCATCCCCTAGTAAAACTACAAGTTCATATCAAGCACTGCTGCTGCTGCTGCTAAGTCACTTCAGTCGTGTCCGACTCTGTGCGACCCCATAGACGGCAGCCCACCAGGCTTCCCCATCCTTGGGATTCTCCAGGCAAGAACACTGGAGTGGGTTGCCATTTCCTTCTCCAATGCATGAAACTGAAAAGTGAAAGTGAAGTCGCTCAGTCGTGTCCGACTCTTCACGACCCCATGGACTGCAGCCTACCAGGCTCCTCCATCCATGGGAGTTTCTAGGCAAAAGTACTGGAGTGGGGTGCCATTGCCTTCTCTGTATCAAGCACTACTAACAAAAATTGAGTAACAGATACTTGGCAGTATAAAGATCATTTCTTCTGATATCAAGTAAAGCTTAGTTAAACAGAGCAAGAGTCAAAGGAAATATGACCTCCCACATGGTAATTGGTAAAGAACTTTGATTCATTTGAGTGTGGCTTTCTTCTTCATCCTTAGTTGGGTATGGCATGGTTTTCAGGCATTATCTCATACAATAAATAAGTATTCAAAGAGAGCCCAAAAAGACAATCTTCCCAAGGGTTAACAATACACTCAATTTGGAGAATGGGGTACATATACAGGACATTACCAAAAGATGTGATTAAAAATTTATTCTCAAATTTATCTTCCTATAAAATTGCATGTCAATATCTTTCTTACATATATTTAAATAGCAAAAACATTTTTTTTTAATCTTTGATTCTTATCCTGCTTCATGCCTTGATTATTAAACCCTAAATTTAAGATCCAAGTACTAGGGCATCATGTCTATAACTTGGTAGATTCAGAAAATAATATGCATGTGTATGAATGTGTAATGTGTGCATAGACTGAGATACAGAAACAAAAGAGGGAAAGAGAAAACAACAGCAAATATGACAAAATGTTAACTTTGGAGAAATTTGGTTGAAGGTTATACAGAATTCTTTGTATTATTCTAGAAACATTTCTGTGTTGAAATTTTATCAAAATAAAATTTAAAAGAAAAAACAGGCCCCACTTAATAAAATTCTTGACTCTGTTGTCATTCAGAAAGTTAAAAACAGAAATATACAGTTTTCTATGAAACTTAAAAAAAATGAGAAATCCAAGTTCTATAAAAGAAGCATATGCAAACCCATTTAGATAATAAGTTTCTTTTCAGAATTTATAGGACTCAATGGAAGTAAGTATATGGATACCAGACTCTTTCATTTTGCACAACATATTTGCTAATAGTTCTTTCTTAATTCCATAAGGCATACCTTTAGGAGAGAGACTGCTATTCCAAAGTTCTGATTTATGAAATGCAGTAAGTAGTACTATAAATCTCTGACTCTGTAATAAAGAATAGAAAATGAATTCCTATAGCTTTCTCCTGGAGAACAAAATATATTCCTTTTCTCTATTACCTACTTGCAATACAAATTTTGTATCGTAATTATATTCACATAATAGTAGGTGTGAGAAATACATGTAATAAGGAAGTGAACATCAATTTACATTCCTGCTATATTATTGCCAATATATCCAAGTATAATTTGTGGATAAGTAAATGGACAGTGTGACCCATATGCTCTCTTGCTTGATTATATTTCAGCTGCCTTTTTCTCTAAAGGTACATCTCAAAAAGCGGGGTATTTTTTATTCATTCTTTAGTATAATATATAATTAAACCTGTCATACAGTAAAATAGTAGCAATTGTGCAGATAACAGAAAATCTAATAGATGATGAATGGATATTCTAAGTCCTTGTATCTTTACAAGAATCTCAATAAAACCATACAACTGCTTGTCAACCTTGATTATCTCATCATAAAAACAAAGCTTTACAAGTCATTTATTTTTTCAACAAACATTTGAGTGTCTTCTTTGTGCCACTGATTCTGTAGTCTTCGGGGACTGGCAATGAACAAAATGGAAAAACTAAAATAAAATACCTGCCTTTTGATGAGCTATTTGAATAGAGCAAAAAATAAAAATAGACAATTAAATGTAATGTAATATATATAGGATGATTAATATCAGACATTAAAAAAACAAAACAGCTCAAAGGGAAAGAATCTATCTATATCTAAACCTATACATCACAAGTGAAGGCTGTATTTTAAATTAAGTGGGAAGGGGAGTTTTTTTTTATAAAGTGACATTTCAGTATCAGTGAAGACGTAATGCGAAGAGAGTTTTCACTCAGTGCAAAGTTCTTAAAACACACACAGAAATAGTTGGTCCTGCTAGGGTTCAAAGAAGAGGGTGTAAAGGAGAGAAGAGAGAGAAAGTAAGATCCCAGGGTGGGGAGCGGGGGGACTAGATCATGTAGTAATTTCAAGAACTTTGGTTTTACTTCAAAATGAAATGGGAAGCCATTGGAAGGTTTTGAACAAAGAAGTGATCTTATTCTGCCCGTTAAATTGAGTATAATTCATTATAAGCAGAGGTGGAAGGGAGAAATCCTTTTGAGAGGCTATAGTTGTAATGCAGAAGCCAGATAATAGTGACTTGGATCAGTCAAATGTCTTTCAGTTACTCCAGACAAGGGTTGATCCAAACTTGGAAACTCTGTCCCAGTTTCTCCTCCTAGAAAATTAGTGAATTAGATTGATCTCTTTGTTTCAAGAGTTAATGCTCCATTAGCATTTGAGTGCCCTAGAATGGAAGTCATAGCCAATTTGAGTGGAAAATAAGTTTAATAAGACAAGCAAAATGTTTCCTTGTATATCAAGATGCCTATTCTTCCTCCTTTGTTTAACATCTGTATTTTGTATTTGCAGAGCAGCTGCTGCTGCTGCTGCTAAGTCACTTCAATCGTGTCCGACTCTGTGCGACCCCATAGATGGCAGCCCACCAGGCTCCCCCGTCCCTGGGATTCTCCAGGCAAGAACACTGGAGTGGGTTGCCATTTCCTTCTCCAATGCATGAAAGTGAAAAGTGAAAGTGAAGTCGCTCAGTCGTGTCCGACTCTTAGCAACCTCACGGACTGCAGCCTACCAGGCTCCTCCGTCCATGGTATTTTCCAGGCAAGAGTACTGGAGTGGGGTGCCATTGCCTTCTCCGTGCAGAGCAGCTGTGGCACCCATAGAGTATTTGTCACAGTCTTGAGAAGGAAATGGCAACCCACTCCAGTACTTCTTGCCTTGAAAATTCCATGGACGGAGGAGCTTGGTGCAGGCTACTATCCATGGGGTTGCAAAGAGTCGGGCACGACTGAGCGACTTCACTTCACTTCACTTCACTTAACAGAAGACAGGTGCCACAGGCAAATTAGGATAATTTGAAGAGTAATTATAGATAAGGAGTCTAATTACTGAAGCATGGGTAGGGTGTAGGGGACACACAAGGGAGAGGCCAGCAGCCATGGAGCATCACCATCTGTAGGATCACAAGAACGAGAAGAAGAGTTTAATAAAATTGTAAGTGAAAGAGAATCCTGTAGAGCAGCATTGTTAAAAGGAAGAATGATCCATTATGAAGAGAAATATCCATTTAGGATTACTTCTCAAGGTTGGGACTATCCTCGGGTGGTAAATATCCCAATGTCACTCTCTCCTCCTGACCATACATCCTCTTTCTTATTTCCATTGTCCGAACAGAGAAGACAGCCACAGGCCTCCAGAAATGGATACAATCTATACCTGTTAGCTCCCAAGGGGACAGAAACTTTACTAGTAGCCCTGGAGGGACAACTGGAAAATACTTGACACAGAAGGCAATGAAAAATGCTTTTGTTTATTATTCATATATGTATTCACATATTTTTTAATCATTCAAAAGAAAATATTGCTGAATATATCCAATATTCCCATACTAGTAATAGTACTGGGTTTATGGTGACAATTTGAAGGGAGGGAGGTTTTCTAATAATAATAATATAAAAGACACAAATCCCCAAATTTTATTCTAGTCCATCCTGTATCTAACAGTCAGTTGAATACAATGAAGATAAATAAGAAATTATATGGTATTAGTTACTCTATCTTTTATTTCATTATTTTCTTCTAATGAAGAGTTTGGTCCTTTCTGGAAATCCTTTCAGAAAATAAAATGAACTTGAACCAAAATTTATAAAAACAGTTAGGTATGAGGAATGCTGGTTGGAAATCCTGTATCTTTGATGTGGGTGGCTACACCTGTAGAAGAACATATAAAGGTTACTGAAAATTATAGAGTCATCCGGGACCCAGTTCTGATTATCACACCCAAACTAATCATCGCTACAGGCTAACAGACATTTTTACTGATTTATATAAAATTTAATGACGTAGTTAAAATAACAAAGATAAAAATCAGATCATATCACTTCTCCCTCACAACATCCCAACTGCTTGGCTGATTGCTGAGAATCAAAGCAAAGTTTCCTAACAACATCTGTGAGAATATTAAAAAAAAAAAAAATTGGTGTCCTCTCCTTGCTATCTCTCCATGCTCATCTCTACCTGTGCCCCAACTCCACTTTGGCCTCTATTTCAGCCATAGTGCCTTCTTGCTGTTCCTTGAATATGCCAGCCTTTCTCCCTTGCACTGTCTGTTACTTCTGCCTGGAATATTTTTTTCAAAGATATCAGCACAGCAAATTCTAATACAATCTCATATTTCTGTTCATATGTCACTTTATCAGTAATGCACTCTCTCACCATCTAATGTAAAATAGGAATCTCTCACACCAATCCCTCCCCACCCAGATTATCTCTGATTTCTCAGCTTCATTTTTCTCTGTAACTTTTGCCACTACTTTGTGCTTAGTTGCTCAGTAGTGTTCAACTCTTTGTGACTTATATATATATATATTATTTATTATTTCCTTATTTCTTACTTACTTGTCTGTTCAGCTTTACAAATAAAACATAACTAAACCTTCACTGGCACAAGGGCAGATACATTTATCTGTTTTGATCATGGTTTTATTCCCAGATGTTAGAACATATATACACTGATGTATGGTAGATACCCAATGCAATTTGTAGAATAAATGGATAATGAATACTTTGAAGTTTGGGCCAATAAACTGAAACATATGAATGACCAAATGATAATTTTACAACTCATTACAATTTTAGTTTAAAAGTTAGAAGCAGGCATGGAGTTTCCTAGAAATGGCTATATAAATGATTTCCTATGTCATAACAAATAATACCAGAATAAAGGTCTCCTGGAAAGTATAGGAATGAAACTCACACAGACCATATAGTAAAGAAGGCAGCTTTCTTCTTGATAAATGAAGGCTACTTAACTGCCTTGTGAATAGATGTTCAGAGAAATATGAAGAGAAACAGCAGAACAAGCATTATTAAAAGCAATGTATCTTTCATACAAGTAAGTACCTTAACAAATATGATGGTAATAATAATGGAAGTGTAGGTTGAAGTGCTTTTTAATAGCTACTAGATTATGGATAACAAAATGAGTATTTTTATTTTCTGTCCAAGCTTATCTACATATCTAAGATATTTATATGCCTACCTATTAAAAGTAATTTTAAGAGATAGAAAGTACAATAAGAACCATGTTGTTGTTGTTTAGTCACTCATTCATGTCTGACTCTTCGCATCCCCATGGACTGTAGCCCCCCAGGCTCCTCTGTCCTTGGGATTGCCTATGCAAGAAAACTGGAAGGAGTAGCCATTTCCTTGTCTACCCAAGGAAAGATCCAGGGGAAAGATCCAGTAGATCTGGGGATCTTCCCAATTCAGGGATCAAACACGTGTCTCCCTCATTGTAGGCAGATGCTTTACCAGTGAGCCACCAAGGAAGCCCAGGAACGATGTAGAGTGAGCTTTTCACAAGATAATTTTATTCTATTGGAAGTTCAAACATTGTCCTCAAATATACATTTCATGATGAAATCCTTTTTACAAGCAAGTGAGATGAACAAGAATGCAATAATTACTGCTCTTCTTTTGTAAGATCATAAAGTCTCTTCAGGTCTATTTACTTAATTACAGACTCATTTCTAGTAAGTGTAAAACTGAGACTTAAATTCAGGTCTTTTTTCTTTAGCCAAGGTTTACTCATCAAGATGCTAACACAAGCATGTAAACAGTGTATCCTAACAGAGACTGAACAAATGTTCATATGCAGCACACACAGTGGCAGTAAAGGCCGTACTTTTCTTTGGTTATCAGTAGAGTACCCCACTCAGGAAAAGCAGAGCAATTAATTGATTCTTGATCTGTATAGATAGTTCATCAGAACACAGAAAAAATATAAGTGTTATCCAGTACTTGATATTGACAGAGAAGGCAATGGCACCCCACTCTAGTACTCTTACCTGGAAAACCCCATGGATGGAGAAGCCTGGTAGGCTTCAGTCCATGGGGTCGTTACGAGTCGGACACGACTGAGAGACTTCACTTTCACTTTTCACTTTCATGCATTGGAGGAGGAAATGGCAACCCACTCCAGTGTTCTTGCCTGGAGAATCCCAGGGAAAGGGGAGCCTTGTGGGCTGCCGTCTATGGGGTCACACAGAGTGGGACACAACTGAAGCGACTTAGCAGCAGCAGCAGCAGAATTCATTCATTTTATCTTGATATCAAGTATCAAGAACCTATGAAGGAAGTAAAAACTTCTTTAAAGATAATAATAGTCAAGAAAGTGAATAGGGAGCAGTCTAACGTGTTTAACTTCAGGAAAGCGGACATCAAAACCATTCTTGGAAATGTACTGTACTGTATTTCATTCTGGGCGGCACTTACAAGGGTATATACATGGCAAACTCAAGCTACATCTTAAAAACTTGTGCATGTTTCTAAAAATAAGCTACAAGTCAGTTGAATGCTCATGCGTGTGTGTGTATGTGTGTTTGTGTGCATCTGTATCAGGAGTCCGAAAACTACTGTTCTTGAACCAAATTCAGCCTGCTGCCTAATTTTGTATGTAAAGTTTTATTGGAATACAGTCAATCACTTTATTTATATAATTTCTACTCTGTTTATATGGCACAACTGCTGAACTAAGAAGTCAGAAGAGAAAACAGATGGCCCTCAGATTCTAAATCTTTCAGTTCAGTTCAGTTCAGTTGCTCAGTCGTGTCGGACTCTTTGCGACCCCATGAATTGCAGCACGCCAGGCCTCCCTGTCCATCACCAACTCCCGGAGTTTACCCAGACTCATGTCCATTGAGTGGGTAATGCCATCCAGCCATCTCATCTTCTGTCATCCCCTTCTCCTCCTGCCCCCAATCCCTCCCAACAACAGGGTCTTTTCCAATGAGTCAACTCTTCACCTGAGGTGGCCAAAGTATTGGAGTTTCAGCTTCAGCATCAGTCCTTCCAATGAACACTCAGGACTGATCTCCTTTAGGATGGACTGGTTGGATCTCCTTGCAGTCCAAGGGACTCGCAAGAGTCTTTTCCAACACCACAGTTCAAAAGCATCAATTCTTGAGTGCTCAGCCTGCTTCACAGTCCAACTCTCACATCCATACATGACCACTGGAAAAACCATAGCCTTGACTACATGGACATTTGTTTGCAAAGTAATGTCTCTGCTTTTGAATATGCTATCTAGGTTGGTCATAACTTTCCTTCCAAGGAGTAAGTGTCTTTTAATTTCATGGCTGCAATCACCATATGCAGTGATTTTGGAGCCCCAAAAGATAAAATCTGACACTGTTTCCACATCTATTTCCCATGAAGTGATGGGACCGGATCCCATGATCTTCGTTTTCTGAATGTTGAGCTTTAAGACAACTTTTTCACTCTTCTCTTTCATCAAGAAGCTTTTTAATTCCTCTTCACTTTCTGCCATAAAGGTGGTGTCATCTGCATATGTGAGGTTATTGATATTTCTTCCAGCAATCTTGATTCCAGCTTGTGCTTCTTCTAGCCCAGCGTTTCTCATGATGTACTCTGCGTATAAGTTAAATAAGCAGGGTGACAATATACAGCCTTGTCGTACTCCTTTTCCTATTTGGAACCAGTCTGTTGTTCCATGTCCAGTTCTAACTGTTGCTTCCTGACCGGCATACATGTTTCTCAAGATGCAGGTCAGGTGGTCTGGTATTCCCATCTCTTTCAGAATTTTCAATAGTTTATTGTGATTCACACAGTCAAAGGCTTTGGCATAGTCAATAAAGCAGAAATAGATGTTTTTCTGGAACTCTCTTGCTTTTTCAATGATCCAGCGGTTGTTGGCAATTTGATCTCTGGTTCCTCTGCCTTTTCTAAAACCAACTTGAACATCTTGAAGTTCATGGTTCATGTATTCCTGAAGCCTGGCTTGGAGAATTTTGAGCATTACTTTACTAGCGTGTGAGATGAGTGCAATTGTGTGGTAGCTTGAGCATTCTTTTCTATTTGACATTTTCTAGGAAAAAATATTTATTGAACTCTGATGTATAGTAGTTGATATATATCTAGGTCTAGACCTGGATATAGATATGAAGAACCAAGTCAAATATCTCCTCTAGCATTGTAGGTGATATTTGGATAATTATGAGTATGAAGGAGGTATGAATGATGTTTGGAACACAGTGTATTATGAAATATAACTACACTTTACTCAGGTATGGTCTCCATTGAGAGCCTGATTTTGCATCCTTTCATTGGCAGAGATTTACCTGAAGAATCTGAATTATCTACAGTGTTGAATGATCTGATATTTGACAGTCGATTTATATTTCTGATTTACTCAGCCTTGATGGTGATCTTGACATCAAGAGTTTAGAGAATGATTCTAAGGTGCAATCAAGTAGTTGTAACTTCTACTTTAGAGAAGCAGAAGTGTCATTTCAGAGATCCTTAAAATACAGAATTGAATTTAGCTTACTTTATTGACAAGTTTTATGCTTACAGCACACTGAAGTAACAAGGTTAGCTATCCTCTTGGATATCACTGTCTCATATATCATTTTTTAGAGTCCACTTCTTAAAATACTATGAAAGAGTCATGCAATAAAGTAATTTCAAACATCACCTTTATATGGAAATTTTCAGCCACAGTAGTCAAATCATACACCTACAACAGGAGTTGCTTTCTGAATTTCTGTGAATGCGACAATAACAAAAGAAAGAAGATTGCATTGTGTTAAATACTGTGAGCAGGGCTGCAGACAGGGATGTGATATTCTGAAATATTAACTTAGCAAGTGTTAAGAATACACTAAAATATTTCTGGATTTGTACATTATATGCATTTCTTAAAAATTTGCTGCTTATTAAAACTTTGCAAATATGTCATGAACTTATATGTGAAAAGCAATTATAGATTCATATCATTCAGTACTTGTGCAGGACTGTCCTCAGCAGTGTAGGGGGCCTAGAAACTTTGGTCGCTTATCAGCAATGTTCTCCAGTAATTGGGAAAATAAAAAGTGTACCAAATTTCCAAAAATATTCCTAGGAATTGTAACAGAGAAGAACTAATATGAATCCATATTGGATTTATTCTGTTAGCTCTAATCTTCGTGTTCTGTTTCCTGTGCTTAGTAATGCTGGCTCTCCACCTCTGTAAAAGAACACTGCCTAAAATCTGAAATACACATGATTAGCCTTTTCTCAAAGCTCTGCTTCCCAGGCTTTACTTTTAAAGGTATAACTTATTTTCACTCAAATATAGACAAAAAGTCGCAGGAGAGAAAGTAACAATTTTCTTGTTGGAGGTTTACAGGAACATTGTAAGCAGACCTACATGGACAGCTGCAAGAACAAAGCATTACCACATTCTGTCTGGGGTCTGGCCAGCACCAAGTAGCCTGTGACAACTACCCACACTTCCTTCTCATTTAGTTAAAAGAAGCCTGACTTCTAACTCGGGTCAGATGGTTCTTTGGGACACTAATTCACATCTCCTCAGTCTGCTGGCTTTCAAGATGAAGTCACTATTCCTTGCTCAATACCTTGTCTCTTGATTTATTGGCCTGTCAGATAGCAAAGTGTAGGAGGTTGGACTCGGTAACAGGATCAGTGCCACTTCTATTGAGAACCATCAGCATAAATGATCTGATTGTACATTATTATTGTCATGATTAGTTTTATACTCTTGATCATATCATTATCATAGCTGAATCAATCAATAAATCATGTTTATTGAAACTATTCTATATACAGTTACTTTCTATTCTTTGAATGTTTCCTAGTTTTGAGTACTGGGGATTACAGGGTTAACTGGGAGCTCTAGAATACTGCAAACTATAAAAGTCCACCATCCTTGCTAAAGGTCAAATACCATTTCATTGTCACCTCTAAGGCCAGCTACAGTATATGTGATGACATATAACAGATTGTGGAAGTACACAAAACCTGAGGGATTAAACATTCAATCTATTGGAACTGAAACTCATATGAAACTTCCAGGTTCAAACCCAGAAAGTCCATTATTTATGATTTCAGAAAAACTATGGAAAAATACACAGTGAACTTCTTGATAAAGAAGTCTAAGTTCATAAAATTTACATATAGGGGAAGAAATGAGAGAACTGAGATCCAAATATAAAATTCCAGGTCTGCCAAGATTTGTTTGACTTTATCTAAAACTGCAAAGAGATAGTCGAAGATAATATGGTTGAAAGATGTGTGGTCAGCAGAAAAAGTTCTGCTACCCTGTAAAGATGATCAGTGTGAGCAGTGAAGATACCCAGGAACATAGTCCCTTGGGCACTAATCTGTCCATTAGTTCAGAGTGAAGAGCACACAAGATAAATTATACAAATTTGAGGAGAACAGTGACATTTTTTCTTTACACAGACTGCTTCTATTTATGATATTGGTTGAATTTTTGACCCCACTCCACGCAAGCATCTGTATCAAATTCTTTGAGCATTCTATGCTTTTCCTAAAGGTATCTTTAAATATTTATTTTTAAAATGTCCTTCTCCCTAAATATTTTTCTACAATTGAGAGATAATAACACATAGATAAGCTGATTATTATGAAACAAGGAAAAGTGCATAATGAAAGGGAGACTTAGAGACAAAAACATTTATCAAAGAAAAGTAGTTTAGTAGTAAAGATTATCTGCAGGAGTATAGAAACATACTAAATTTTTCACAAGTTTACCAGAGGAACCAAGTATGTTGACAGTCATTCATGGTAGAAAAATAGTTTTTTTTAAAACCATGATATTCATATCTGCAGAAGTCATCATATATTTTCAGGTATCAGCATCACAAAAGTAAAGAAAAAGTTGTTTTGCTTATAGACTGATTTATAGAAATGGCGCCATTTTTAAGCTTAATTTCCACCACAGTCCAACACTTAAAAACTTTCCACTTGCTCTTCGGAATACACAGTATGTCATGAGTACAATTATCTATGTCGATCATTCAGGTGTGAAGTGAAATGAAGTCGCTCAGTCATGTCCAACTCTTTAAAGCCCCATGGACTGTAGCCTACCAAATTTCTCTGTCCATGGGATTCTCCAGGCAAGAATACTGGAATGGGTTGCCATTTCCTTCTCCAGGGGATCTTCCCGACCCAGGGATTGAACCCAGGTCTCCCGTATTGTAGGCAGATGCTTTACCATTTGAGCCATCAGGGAAGTTCCTTAGGGTCATTCAGGTATGATCTTAATCTAATTCCTTATGACTATACAGTGGAAGTGAGAAACAGATTTAAAGGACAAGATCTGATAGAGTGTCTGATGAACTATGGAGGGAGGTTCGTGACATTGTACAGGAGACAGGGATCAAGACCATCTCCATGGAAAAGAAATGCAAATAAGCAAAATGGCTGTCTGAGGAGGCCTTACAAATAGCTGTGAAAAGAAGAGAAGCGAAAAGCAAAAGAGAAAAGGAAAGATATACCCATTTGAATGTAGAGTTCCAAAGAATAGCAAGCAGAGATAAGGAAGCCTTCCTCAGCAATCATGCAAAGAAATAGAGAAAAACAATAGAATAGGAAAGACTAGAGATCTCTTCAAGAAAATTAGAGACACAAAGGGAACATTTCATGCAAAGATGGGCTCAATAAAGGACAGAAATGGTATGGACCTAACAGAAGCAGAAGATATTAAGAAGATGTGGCAAGAACACACAGAAGAACTGTACAAAAAAGATCTTCATGACCCAGATAATCACTAAAGGTGTGATCACTCACACTCACCTAGAGCCAGACATTGTGGAATGTGAAGTCAGATGGGCTGTAGGAAGCATCACTATGAACAAAGCTAGTGGAGATGATGGAATTCCAGTTGAGCTATTTCAAACCCTAAAAGACGATGCTGTGAAAGTACTGCACTCAATATGCCATCAAATATGGAAAACTCAGCAGTGGCCACAGGACTGGAAAAGGTCAGTTTTCATTCCAATCCCAAAGAAAGGCAATGCCAAAGAATGCTCAAACTACTGCCCAGTTGCACTCATCTCATACTCTAGTAAAGTAATGCTCAAAATTCTCCAAGCCAGGCTTCAGCAATACGTGAACCATGAACTTCCATGTGTTCAAGCTGGTTTTAGAAAAGACAGAAGAACCAGAGATCAAACTGCCAACATCCACTGGATCACTGAAAAAGCAAGAAAGTTCCAGTAAAACATCTATTTCTTCTTTATTGACTATGCCAAAGACTTTGACTGTGTGGATCACAGTAAACTGTGGAGAATTCTGAAAAAAATGGGAATCCAGACCACCTGACCTGCCTCTTGAGAAACCTGTATACAGGTCAGGAAACAACAGTTAGAACAGGACATGGAAGAACAGACTTGTTTCAAGTAAGAAAAGGAGTATGTCAAGGCTGTATATTTTCACCCTGCTTATTTAACTTATATGCAGAGTACTCATGAGAAAAGCTGGGCTGGAAGAAGCACAAGCTGGAATCAAGATTTCTGGGAGAAATATCAAAAACCTCAGAATTGCAGAAGATACCACCCTTACGGCAGAAAGTGAAGAGGAACTAAAGAGCCTCTTGATGAAAGTGAAAGAGGAGAGTGAAGAAGTTGGCTTAAAGCTCAACATTCAGAAAACTAAGATCATGGCATCTGGTCCCATCACTTCATGGCAAAAAGATGCAGAAACAGTGGCTGACTTTATTTTTCTGGGCTCCAAAATCACTGTGGATGGTGATTGCAGCCATGAAATTAAAAGACGTTTACTCCTTGGAAGGAAAATTATGACCAACCTAGATAGCATATTGAAAAGCAGAGACATTACTTTGCCAACAAATGTCCATCTAGTCAAGACTATGGTTTTTCCAGTAGTCAGGTATGGATGTGAGAGTTGGGCAATAAAAAATGCTGAGTGCCGAAGAATTGATGCTTTTGAACTGTAGTGTTGGTGAAGACTCTTGAGAGTCCCTTGGACTGCAAGGAGATCCAACTAGTCCATCCTAAAGGAGATTAGTCCTGGGGGTTCATTAGAGGGACTGATGTTGAAGCTGAAACTCCAATACTTTGGCCACCTGATGCGGAGAGCTGACTCATTGGAAAAGACCCTGATGGGAAAGACTGAGGGCAGGAGGAAAAGGGGACAACAGAGGATGAGATGGTTGGATGGCATCACTGACTCAATGGACATGGGTTTGGGTGGACTCCAGGAGTTGGTGTTGGACAGGGAGGCCTGACGTACTGAGGTTCATGGGGCCGCAAAGAGTTGGACACGATTGAGCGACTGAACTTAAGTGATCCACTGCCTCTCTTCTCCTTCTTTCTTTAACAAAGCTTATTTAACAAAGCCCAATTCTCCTGTGAGAAAACCTATAAATTCTCAGATGGTAGGTATTTCCTCTTCCAAATCCCTCATATCAATCAATAGGTCTAGATGATTTTTCTCCTTGTTTTAGTTGCTATTTTCAAACTACTTTCACATTTCTTCTTAAAACCATTCAGTTCTGAATTTCATATAAAAAAAATCAGTTCCTCCTTATTGCAGTGACATAAAAATCTCTACAATGTTAGATCCTGATAAGTTTCTCCAGCACGACCCTTGTCATAATTTTCAATGACACACTGAAATCTCATTTGCTTGAAGTGCTCTCAAAATACCACATTTTCTATACTATAACTACTTACTTCTGTGGTAATAGCCTAGTCTTTGTCACTACTGATAATGGTAAGCATTCTATAATCAAAATTTCAAAATTCCCATGACCACTATCTCCAATTTTTCCAGCTCATTTCATTTAATACTGACTCCCAAAGTTAAGCACTTCACTGTGAACCATATTTGATCTTATTATTTTCCCCACATTCTTTCCCTTCCCTCTTATAATCACTTGCCTGTTTGCTGGGCTTAAATTCTAGTTCATATTTGTAATCATTACCTCTCATGTACTTTCAACTTCTCATTTTCTCTCTTGCTTTATTACATTCTCATAGAAAAACCCGACTGTGTTTAATTCCAGCTCTGTACTTGTCACACATTAGCATCTGTATAACTACATATGACTGGAAGAAAACAGAGCTACACATTTTATTTTCTTCTATTCAGTAATAAAACATTATTTGCTTTGTCCATTTATTCTCTGAGACTTCAAAATAACTTTTTCCAGACTTCTTTATCCTCAGATTTCTAAAATCTTCTTGCAATAATCACAGCCCCCTAATGAACTTACTTCCTAGTTCACTAACAAAATGGAAGTAAATTTAAGTGAATTTCTATTAGCTCCTATCACTAAATCTATCCATCCACCTAAATCTTGCTATGTATTCTGCCTTCTTTTCTATTACTAAGAATAAATTATTTAAGTTCCTAGAAAAGTACAACCCCTTCATTTTTTCACTAGGTCCTATCCCTCACTGTCCTGAATCAACTTTCCCTTCTTTACTAAATTATTACTGTAAGTATACAAATGTCCTGTAATGCCTCCTGTAATTCAGTAAGGCTATGCCACTAGCTTATGCAAAGAAATAGAGGAAAACAACAGAGTGGGAAAGACTAGAGATCTCGTCAAGAAAATTAGAGATACCAAGGGAATATTTCATGCAAAGATGGGCTCGATAAAGGACAGAAATGGTATGGACCTAACAGAAGCAAAAGATATTAGGAAGAGGTGGCAAGGAGAACTGTACAAAAAAGAGCTTCACAAACAAGATAATCAGGATGGTGTGATCACTCACCTAGAGCCAGACATCCTGGAATGTCAAGTGGGCCTTAGAAAGCATCACTACAAACAAAGCTAGTGCAGGTGATGGAGTTCCAGTTGAGCGATTTCAAATCCTGAAAGATGATGCTGTGAAAGCACAAGCTGGAATCAAGATTGCTGGGAGAAGTATCAATAACCTCAGACATGCAGTTGACACCACCCTTATGGCAGAAAGTGAAGAGGAATTAAAAAGTCTCTTGATGAAAGAGGAGAGTGAAAAAGTTGTCTTAAAGCTCAACATTCAGAAAACGAAGATCATGGCATCTGGTCCCATCACTTCATGGGAAATAGATGGGTAACAGTGGAAACAGTGTCAGACTTTATTTTGGGGGGCTCCAAAATCACTGCATATGGTGACTGCAGCCATGAAATTAAAAGATGCTTACTCTTGGGAAAGAAAGTTATGACCAAACTAGATAGCATATTAAAAAGCAGAGACATTACTTTGCCAACAAGGTCTGTCTAGTCAAGGCTATGGTTTTTCCAGTAGTCATGTATGGATGTGAGAGTTGGACTGTGAAGAAAGCTGAGCGCCAAAGAATTGATACTTTTGAACTGTAGTGTTGGAGAAGACTCTTGAGAGTCCCTTGGACTGCAAGGGGGTCTAACCAGTCCATCCTAAAGGAGATCAGTCCTGAGTGTTCATTGGAAGGACTGATGCTGAAGCTGAAACTCATATACTTTGGCCACCTCATGCGAAGAGTTGACTTTTTGGAAAAAAACCGTGATGCTGGGAGGGATTGGGGGCAGGAGGAGAAGGGGATGACAGAGGATGAGATGGCTGATGGCATTAGCGACTAGGTGGACATGAGTTTGGGTGGACTCCAGGAGTTGGTGATGGACAGGGAGGCATGGCGTGCTGCAATTCTTGGGGTCACAAAGAGTCGGACACAACTGAGCAAACTGAACTGGAATGACTGATGCCACTAGCTTAGTTCTGACGATTCACACATTTACTCTTGGAAAACAAAAAACAACAAACAACTACCACCACAACAAATCCCCAGGAACTTTATATTATAAGAAGGCTCCTTAGTAAATAGACTTCAAGGCAGAGATTATTAGGTAGGAGACTTATTAGAGATTTTAAGGATTAATACGTGTAAGGAGTAGACATTAGGATTGGGCAGAGGAAGTTGAAATGTAATGTAGATACAACACAAGCCTAGTTATCTATAGAGGATTGTGATAGATGTCACAATTCTGGAACTAGGATGGTCCTTCATAATTGTTCCAAAACAAGGTAATGATGTTTGATATTGCCGTTTTCCTGAATCAAAGGATGCACATCCCCTGGGGGAAAGGCATAACCCTCAGTGAGATAAGCCCTTTAGCTGAAGATGATTCCTGTAGAGAACTCAGTGTTTCCTAGAAGAATGGCTCTTGGATCTAAAGGTACGTGTGAGTGGTACACCATAGCAGCAGTTTATGGTATATTTTCAGGAAAATTAAAACACAGAAAATTTGCAAAAACCAACATTATGTGCAAATCACACTTAACAGGAAACTCTCTCCCACAATCCTAAACAATCTGAAATGTATCCACCTCTTGCCATGTCCTCCATCATTACCAGTGTCTAAGTAATTTTGAAAATCATCTGAAATTCAGCCATAGCCCCCTAACTGATCTCTGGATTACCACCCTTTCCCCACTTCATTTGTATCTTTTTATAGAAAAATGAATGAACTTATTAAAATATAAATTAGTTTTTGTTACCTCCCTATTCAAAGCTTCCTATATCATTCAGACTAAAAGATAAAATCCTTACATCTTCATGCCCCCCAGCATGATACAGTCCTGCATATCAGGGTCCCTCATGACCAGTTATCTTCCTTGACACTCAATCTTGCCAGCTTCACTGTTGAGGAACATTCTAGCTGTTTGTTTCAGAGCATTTTCTAATAATATGTCCTCTCTTGGGTATGTCTTCCTCCATATAATAGCTCTACCCATTCCCACATCTCCTCATCTTTATTTTGGTCACTTTCTCAGTGAATCCTCCTCTAGCAACTCTATTTTAATTTGTTAAATCCTAAAGAAACTTATTACGAAATATTTTACTTATTTCTTTATTGCCTGCTTCCTCCAACTAGAATGATAATGGATATTATCCTTAATTAATTTATTACTTTCACAATAGACATCTGATCCAAAAATCTAAAATTTGCCTCTACCATCAAAGCATATCTTGAACTTTTTTGCCACACCCATTGTCATCACTCTGATCTAAGCCACCCCATCACTTTTTGCCTGGAATGCTGCATTGGCCTCCTAACTGCTCTTGGAATTTCCATTCCCCACTCCCACCTCCACTGCACACATAAAGTTCTTTTTGGTCCCCACAAGCATGTAGAGTGATACTGAAACTGTAAGACCATATCATTTCCCTCCATAAAAGCTATCATACTTGGAAACAAAACTCATATTTCTTATCATGTCCTGAAAGGCTCTATCTACACTCCTACCATCATTCCCTATCCCTCACTCATGTCACTAGAATATAAAACTCATAAGGAGGACAAGTGATTTTTGTCTCTTCTGTTTACTTTGGTATCTCTGGTATTTAAAAACGTGTCTAGGGACTTCTCTGGTGGTCCAGTGGTTAAGATTTAGCCTTTCAATGAAGGGGGTGCAAGTTTGATTCCTGGTTGTGAAGCTAAGATTCCACATGCCTCTCAAAAAAATTTAAACATAAAACAAAAGTAATATTGTAACAAATTCAGTAACAACTTTAAAAATGGTTCACATAAAAAAAAAATCTTAAAAAAAAAAAAAAAGATATCTAGCACATGACACAAGCTTGGTGAATTCAGTTCTCATTTCATTTTTGTGACACACTGTATTTTTCAACAGACTGGTTCCAAATAGGAAAAGGAGTTCGTCAAGGCTGTATATTGTCACCCTGTTTATTTAACTTATATGCAGAGTACATCATGAGAAACGCTGGACTGGAAGAAACACAAGCTGGAATCAAGATTGCCAGGAGAAATATCAATAACCTCACATATGCAGATGACACCACCCTTATGGCAGAAAGTGAAGAGGAACTCAAAAGCCTCTTGATGAAAGTGAAAGAAGAGAGTGAAAAAGTTGGCTTAAAGCTCAACATTCAGAAAATGAAGATCATGGCATCTGGTCCCATCACTTCATGGGAAATAGATGGGGAAACAGTGCAAACAGTGTCAGACTTTATTTTTCTGGGCTCCAAAATCACTGCAGATGGTGATTGCAGCCATGAAATTAAAAGACGCTTACTCCTTGGAAGGAAAGTTATGACCAAACTAGATAGCATATTCAAAAGCAGAGACATTACTTTGCCAACAAAGGTTCGTCTAGTCAAGGCTATGGTTTTTCCTGTGGTCATATACGGATGTGAGAGTTGGACTGTGAAGAAGGCTGAGCACCGAAGAATTGATGCTTTTGAACTGTGGTGTTGGAGAAGACTCTTGCGAGTCCCTTGGACTGCAAGGAGATCCAACCAGTCCATTCTGAAGGAGATCAGCCCTGGGATTTCTTTGGAAGGAATGATGCTAAAGCTGAAACTCCAGGACTTTGGCCACCTCATGCGAAGAGTTGACTCATTGGAAAAGACTCTGATGCTGGGAGGGATTGGGGGCAAGAGGAGAAGGGGATGACAGAGGATGAGACGGCTGGATGGCATCACTGAGTCAATGGACGTGAGTCTGAGTGAACTCCAGGAGTTGGTGATGGACAGGGAGGCCTGGCGTGCTGCGATTCATGGGGTTGCAAAGAGTTGGACACGACTGAGCGACTGATCTGATCTGATCTGATCTGTATTTTCCAAAACTGGTTTCAACAATACTTCTCATTCCATTTATCTTCTCATAAGGTGAACTGACATCCCTCCTATTAGAAGGTGACATGTATGTTTCCCTTCCTAGGAATCTGGGTAGAACTGTGACTAGAGCAGAATTCATGCTTCCTATAGGACCTAAAAATCTAGGTCATAAAAGAAATACAAATTTTTCCAAATATTTGTGAAATGTTCTTTCTTAGAATCTCGCCAAGACACTGCGAGGAAACTTAATTAGAATGTGGGAAAGCACACACATTGAGGAACAGACAAAATGACCCACAATCCCAGGTGAGTTCTCTCATTATGTGGATATGTTATTTGGGAAACAGATACTCCAGTCCTAAGTTCTCAGTTCAGTTCAGTTCAGTCGCTCAGTCGTGTCTGACTCTTTGAGACCCCATGAATTGCAGCACACCAGGCCTCCCTGTCCATCACCAACTCCCGGAGTTCACCCAAACTCATGTCCATCTAATCGGTGATGCCATCCAGCCATCTCATCCTCTGTCGTCCCCTTCTCCTGCCCCCAATCCCTCCCAGCATCAGACTCTTTTCCAATGAGTCAACTCTTTGCCCAAGGTGGCCAAAGTATTGGAGTTTCAGCTTTAGCATCAGTCCTTCCAAAGAACACCCAGGACTGATCTCCTTTAGAATGTACTGGTTGGATCTCCTTGAAGTCCAAAGGCCTCTCAAGAGTCTTCTCAACCCTTAATTCCTCATGAAGCAAAGATGAATCACCTTCACCAAATAACTTTCAAACTGCAGATCTGTGAACAAAATAAGTGATTCATTTTTAAGTCACTAAAGTATGGGGAAATTTGGCATGTGATATTGGTAATTGAAACATTTGGGTACATTCACTTTCAATACCTTTCCACCCTCAGGTCTTTTCCCTTGTGGTTTCCTCTGCCTAGAACTGTACTCAGAATTCACTTGTCTTGTGGCTTCAGGTCTCTTCTCAGATACTACTTTTTCATTCACTCAGCTATTGTGTTTAGCATCATATACAGAGAAGTCTATGTATATGATGGACTGGATAAAAAATGGCTGGATTTTGAGATTTGTTCAATAGTTCAAATATGTCCTAGATGAGCTCTCCTTTTCTGTTTTTCTTCCATTTACATATAAAGAAGTAAGGAAAAGGACAAAATTCCCATGCCAACTATCATATTATTATTCAGAAGCTTCCTATAATGAACTCTGTTTTCATCTCACTGGTTAAAATTTGCCATAAAGTAATCTCTAACTATGGGGCTTCCCTGGTGGCTCAGTGGCAAAGAATCCACCTATAATGCAAGAGACCTGGTTTCAATCCATGGGTTGGGAAGATCCCCTGGAGGAGGACATGGCAACCCACTCCATTACTCTTGCCTGGAGAATTCCAGGGACTGACAGCCTAGCAGGCTATAGTCCACAAGGTCACAAAGAGTCAGACACAACTGAAGCAACTGAGCTTGCACACACACACAGCCTCAAATATCATATTAATAATTTTAGATTAATTATATGTTAAATGATAATGTTTTGTATATAATGAGTTAAAGTCTACTGTATGATTAAATGCCTTCTCTGGTGGTACAATGGTAAAGAATGCGCCTGCCAATGCGGGGACATGGGAAACACGAGTTTGATTCCTGGGTAGGGAAGATTCCCTGGAGTAGGAAATGGCAACCCACTCCAGTATTCTTTCCTGGAAATTCCATGGACGGAGGAGCCTGGTGGGCCACTGTTCATGGGTCACAAAGAGTTGGACACAACTCAGTGACAGAGAATGCACACACATATTATTAAAATTAATTTCACCTTGTTTTAATGTACCCGATGAAGAACTTTGAATTATTTTTATGGCTCCGATTAGATTTGTTTTATACATTGTTATTCTAAATGGATCAACCATGATCATATACAGATCTCATGTTGATGGACTGCATAATACAACAGAAAATCAAGAATTTTAGAATCAGACAGACAATAATTAGGTTTGAATCCTGAAATTTTTAGTTATTAAAAGTGTAGACTTGGATTCATAACTTTTCCCTAAGATTTAGATTCTACACATGTAAATTAGGAATATTAATATTAGGCCTTTAAAACTGTCAAGAATAATTGTTTATATGATACTCCCAGGACTATGCCTTGAAAAATAATAGGTTCTCAAAAAATGCTAACAATTATAACTATCTTTTAATAGTGTGTTTTTTGTGTGTGTGTGTGTGTGTGTAATAGTTTTATTAAAGTATAAAGGAGACAGAGAAAGCTTCTGACATAGGTATCAGAAGAGTACCCCCCTGGCTAGTCTTCAGCTGGATATATAGTCACTGCTGCTGCTAAGTCGCTTCAGTCGTGTCCGACTCTGTGGGACCCCATAGATGGCAGCCCACCAGGCTCCCCTATCCCTGGGATTCTCCAAGCAAGAACACTGGAGTGGGTTGCCATTTCCTTCTCCATAATAGTGTGTTTTTAATAGCACTAAATTTTCAAGTATCACAATATTTATTTTGTGCAGAGAACTGGAATATAGCAAAATTTAACAAAACCTGGCCTAGGACTACTTCTTGAAGTAATGAAGAAGATGCATGACAAAGAATCTGATATGAAATCAAAAGATATTATAGTGGTTAAAAACCAAGTATTATGGGAATTAGTATGAGAGATGATAAATTTCATTTGAAGTGCTTAGGAGAAATAAAGAAATTGTCACATGAGATGAGGCTTGAAGGATAATAGCAAAAGCTGAAATGTCAGGGATTATAATATCACCTATAATTTATTAATACTTATTCTCATCTTTATTTGCATTATTTCATTTGGACTTTACAATCTCTTATGAAATTATCATTATGATAGCTATAGTAAAGGTAAGTAAATTAAAAAATGAAAATAAAAATGATTTGTTTAAAGTCACCATGGCATAGTATTAATAACACAGTAGACAGAGTGTCAAAGAAGGTGTAACACGTGGAGAGTCTGGGACATGTGTAGAAACAATAAACACCTAGGACTAACATTATCTTCGATTGAAGGAAAGGATGTATTTGATGATGAGACAAGAAAAGTATATTGTGGTTGAAGTAATAGCTTAAATGTCACGTCAGAGGTTTGACTTTCATTCATTAACTTCATTAATTGATCATCTTTAGTGGGTTTCAGAGAAGTGTTACAAATATTTAAAGTATATTAGGAAAATAACTGTTTTGGGAATTCATGAAGTTTGTAGGAGAAAACGGGTTATTTTATTATAGCAGCAATTTTCAATGAGGGACAATTTTTCCCCCTTCTCAGGGGTCATGTGGCAATGTCTGGAGACATTTTTTTATTTTCACAACTGGGGATGGGGTGTTACTGTCATCTAGTGGATAAGTGCCAGAGATGCTACAAAATATCATACAATACAGGACAGACCCCATAAAAAAACAATTATATTACTAAACATATTATTAGTGCTAAGATTGAGAAAAAAGAACAACTATGTGATAAAATTGCTTCCCTGGTGGCTCAAATAGTAAAAAATCTGCCTGTAATGTGGGAAACCTAGGTTCAATCCCTGGATTGGGAAGATCTCCTGGAGAAGGGTATGGCAACCCACCCCAGTATTCTTGCCTGAAGAATCCCATGGATCCAGGAGCATGGCAGGCTACAGTCCATGGGTCGGAAAGAAGTGGACACGACCGAGTGATAAAGCACAGCACAGTTTATGCTCATCTAGCACTTAAACTTCTGATTTATACTTAAAGTACCATATAATTACTCTTTCCGCTTTCCCACAAAAGACTGCACAAAACTAAAGAACAAAAATTGTATTGTTTTTTTTTTTTTATTTCCCTAGTTCCTTACACAGCTCCTACTTCATAGTAAATAATTAATGGATGATTGTGGATGTGAATTGAATTAAAGTAATAAGATCATAAACTAGGGCGGCAGAACTGGGAATAAAAAAGAAGAGAACAGTTATGAAAGGCATTTGCAAAGTTAGAATCAATGTGATTCAGAAGTTGATAAAAATAAGGACCAATTTAGCATTAGAAAATCTTGACACAAGTAAAGTGAAGTCACTCAGTAATGTCTGACTCTTTGCGACCCTGTGGACTGTAGCCTACAAGGCTCCTCCATCCATGGGATTCTCCAGGCAAGATTACTGGAGTGGGTTGCCATTTCCTTCTCCAGGGGATCTTCTCAACCCAGGGATCAAACCCGGGTCTCCCGCATTGGAGGCAGACGCTTTAACCACTGAGCCACCAGGGAAGCCTGACACAAGTAAGCAAAGAAATAATAAATACAACTCTGAAAATGTTTTGCGTTGATGGAAGAATACCATACAGGTTTTTCAACAGACAGGAACAAATACTAATCACAAATGTGTAAGAGTTTTCAGAGCGATCAATGCATATTGCTGCCTTACCTCTAAATATGAAGCTATGGTAAAATATGAAATTATCTAGGAATTTTGTATAGAATAAAAATAGAATACTGGCTGAAGAAAAATCCCCAAGAATACTTTTACTGTACTTAATGTATGGCTATGGTTTTTCCAGTTATCATGTATGGACGTGAGAGTTGGACTGTGAAGAAAGCTGAGCACCAAAGAATTGATGCTTTTGAACTGTGGTGTTGGAGAAGACTCTTGCGAGTCCCTTAGACTGCAAGGAGATCCAACTAGTCCATTCTGAAGGAGATCAGTCCTGGGATTTCTTTGGAAGTAATGATGCGAAAGCTGAAACTCCAGTACTTTGGCCACCTCATGCGAAGAGTTGACTCATTGGAAAAGACTCTGATGCTGGGAGGGATTGGGGGCAGGAGGAGAAGGGGATGACAGAGGATGAGATGGCTGGATGGCATCACTGACTCGATGGATGTGAGTCTGAGTGAACTCCGGGAGTTGGTGACGGACAGGGAGGCCTGGCGTGCTGCGATTCATGGGGTCGCAAAGAGTTGGACACGACTGAGCGACTGAACTGAACTGAACTGAATGTATGGCTAGTGGGAAAAAAGGAAAATAGTCTAAGATTACTAATTGCAAAAATTAAATGAAAATGAGTTTTATAACATAAATTGGAAGATAAATCAAGCTGTGTTTTTTTTTAATCCAGAAAAGATCACCACATTAAGCAATTATATCTTAATCCCATAAAAATAAGTGCAAAGGTTAAGTGATTACTTTAAAACCAATCCGCCTTATCAATATTTCAGTTCAGTTCAGTCACTCAGTCATGTCCGACTTTTTGCTACCCCATGAATCGCAGCACGCCAGGCCTCCCTGTCCATCACCAATTCCCAGAGTTCACTCAGACTCACGTCCATAGAGTCAGTGATGCCATCCAGCCATCTCATCCTCTGGCGTCCCCTTCTCCTCCTGCCCCCAATCCCTCCCAGCATCAGAGTTTTTTCCAATTAGTTAACTCTTCGCATGAGGTAGCCAAAGTACTGGAGTTTCAGCTTTAGCATCATTCCTTCCAAAGAAATCCCAGGACTGATCTCCTTCAGAATGGACTGGTTGGATCTCCTTGCAGTCCAAGGGACTCGCAAGAGTCTTCTCCAACACCAGTTCAAAAGCATCAATTCTTCGGCGCTCAGCCTTCTTCACAGTCCAACTCTCACATCCATACATGACCACTGGAAAAACCATAGCCTTGACTAGACGAACCTTTTTTGGCAAAGTAATGTCTCTGCTTTTGAATATGCTATCTAGGTTGGTCATAACTTTTCTTCCAAGGAGTAAGCATCTTTTAATTTCATGGCTGCAGTCACCATCTGCAGTGATTTTGGAGCCCCAAAAAATAAAGTCTGACACTGTTTCCACTGTCTCCCCATCTATCATTATTTAGTTTTATTCAAAAGTGTCATAATCCAGAATCTACTTTAACTTAGTCAAGATCTTGACATTCAGTCAACTAAGTTCAGTTTAGTTCAGTCGCTAAGTTTTGTCTAACTCTTTGCAACCCTATGGACTGAAGCATGCCAGGCTTCCCTGTCCATCACCAACTCTCAGGGCTTACTCAAACTCACGTGCATCAAGTGGGTGATGTCATCCAACCATCTCGTCCTCTGTTGTCCGCTTCTCCTCCCACCTTCAATCTTTCCCAGCATCAGGGTCTTTTCCAATGGGTCAGTTCTTCGCATCAGGGGACCAAAGTACTGGAATTTCAGCTTCAACATCAGTCCTTCCAAAGAATAGTCAGTAGTGATATCCTTTAGGATTGACTGGTTGGATCTCCTTGCTGTCCAAGGGATTCTCAAGAGTCTTCTCCAATGCCACAGTTCAAAAGCATCAATTCTTTGGCACTTAGCTTTCTTTATAGTCCAACTCTCACATCCATACATGACTACTGGGAAACCAGAGCTTTGACTAGATGAACCTTTGTGGGCAAAATAATGTCTCTCTGTTTTTTAATATGTTGTCTAGTTTGGTCATAGTTTTTCTCCAAAGAACAAGCGTCTTTAAATTTCATGGCTGCAGTCAAAATCTGCAGTGATTTTGGAGCCCAAAACAATAAAGTCTCTCACTGTTTCCATTGTTTCCCCATCTATTTGCCATGGGATGATGGAACTGGATGACATGATCTTAGTTTATTGAATGTTGAGTTTTAAGCCAACTTTTTCACTATTCTCTTTCACTTTCATCAAGAGACTCCTTAGTTCTTCTTTGCTTTCTGCCATAAGGGTGGTATCATCTGTATATCTGAGGTTATTGGTATTTCTCCTGACAATCTTGAGTCCAGCTTCTGCTTCATCCAGCCTAGAATTGCGCATGATGTACTCTGCATATAAGTTAAATAAGCAGGGTGACAATATACAGCCCTGAAGTATGCCTTTCCCTATTTGGAACCACTCTGATGTTCCATGTTTGGTTCTAACTGTTTCTTCTTGACCTGCACACAGATTTCTCAAGAGGCAGGTCAGGTGGTCTGGTATTCCCATCTCTTTCAGAATATTCCACAGTTTGTTGTGATCCACACAGTCAAAGGCTTTGGTGTAGTCAATAAAGCAGAAGTAGATATTTTTCTGGAATTCTCTTGCTTTTTCAATGATCCAATGGATGTTGGCAATTTGATCATTGGTTCCTCTGCCTTTTCTAAATCCAGCTTGAATATCTGGAAGTTCATGGCTCATGTACTGTTGAAGCATGGCTTTGAATTTTGAGCATTACTTTACTAGCGAGTGAGATGAGTGCAGTCGTGCAGTAGTTTGAACATTCTTTGGCATTGCCCTTTTTTGGGGATTGGAATGAAAACTGACCTTTTCTAGTCCTGTGGCCACTGCTGAATTTTCCAAATTTGCTGGCATGTTTAGTGTAGCACTTTAAAAGCATCATCTTTTAGAATTTGAAATAGCTCAATTGGAATTCCATCACCTCCACTAGCTTTGTTCAAAGTGATCCTTCCTAAGGACCACTTGACTTTGCATTCCAGGATGTCTGGCTCTAGGTCATACTACTGTGATTATCTGGGTCGTGAAGATGTTTTTTATATAGTTCTTCTGTGTATTCTTGCCATCTCCTAGTAACTTCTGCTTCTGTTAGGTCCATACCATTTCTGTCCTTTATTGAGCCCATCTTGGCATGAAATGTTCCCTTGGTCTCTAATTTTCTTAAAGAGATCTCTAGTCTTTCTCATTCTATTTTTCTCCTCTATTTGTTTGCATTGATCACCAAGGAAGCCTTTGATATCTCTCCTTGCTATTCTTTGGAACTCTGCATTCAAATGGGTATATCTTTCATTTTCTCCTTTGCCTTTAGCTTCTCTTCTTTTCCCAGGTATTTGTAAGGCCTCTTCCAACAACGATTTTGCCTTTTTCCATTTCTTTTTCTTAGGGATAGTTTTGATCACTGCCTCATGTACAATGTCACCCACCTCCATCCATAATTCTTTAGGCACTCTTTCAGATCTAATCCCTTGAATCTATTTGTCATTTCTGTATAATCATAAAGGATTTGATTTAGGTCATACCTGAATGGTCTAGTGGTTTTCCCTACTTTCTTCAATTTAAGTCTGAATTTGGCAGTAAGGAGTTCACGATCTGAGCCACAGTCAGCTCCTGGTCTTGTTTTTTGCTGATTGTATAGAACTTCTCTATCTTCTTTGGCTGCAAAGAATATAATCAATCTGATTTTGGTATTGACCATCTTTTGATGTCCATGTGTACAGTGTTCTCATGTGTTGTTGGAAGAGGGTTTTTGCTATGACTAGTGCATTCTCTTGGCAAAACTGTTACCCATTGACCTGCTTTGTTTTCCCCTCCAAGGCCAAATTTGGCTGTTACATGGGGTTCTCAAGGCAAGAATACTGAAGTGGTTTGCCATTCTCTTTTCCAGTGGACCACGTTTTGTCAGAATTCTCCTCCATGACCTGTCTGTCTTAGGAGGCCCTACATGACATGGCTCATAGTTTCATTGAATTAAACAAGGCTGTGATTCAGGTGATCAGTTTGATCAGTTTTCTGTGATTGTGGTTTTCATTCTGTTGGCCCTCTGATGGATAAGCATAAGAGGCTTATGCGAGCTTCCTGATGGAAGAGACTGACAGGGGGAAATTGGGTCTGATGGGCGGGGCCATGCTTAGTAAATGGTTAATCCAATTTTCTGTTGATGGGCAGGGATGTGTTCTCTTCCTGTTTTTTGACCTGAGGCCAAACTATGATTGAGGTAAAGAAGATCATGGTGACCTCTTTCAAAAGGTCCCATGCAGGCACTGCTACACTCAGTGCCCCTGACCGGGCATCTAGGCCACCACCAACCCATACCTCTGCCGGAGACTCCTGAGTCACCTATGGGGAAGTCTGGGTCGGTCTATTGTGGGGTCACTGCTCCTTTCTCCTGGGTCCTGGTGCGCACAAGATTTTGTTTGTGCCTGCAAGAGTCTGATTCCCCAGACCTGTGTTAGTTCTGGCGCCTCTATGGTGGGGTTAATGGCTACCTCCTCCAAGAGGGCTTATGCCATACCCAGGTCTACGGCACCCAGAGCCCCTGCCCCTGTGGCAGGCCCCTGCTGACCCATACCTCTGCACGAGACACTCAAACACAGTTCTGGCTCAGTCTCTGTGGAGTCTCCTGGTGCACACAAGGTTTGTTTGAGCCCTCTGAGTGTCTCTGATGGGTATGGGGTTTGATTCTAAACATGGTTTTGCCCCTCCTACCATCTTGCTGAGGTTTCTTCTTTGTCCTTGGATGTGGGATATCTTTTTTTTGCTGGGATCCAACATTCTCTTGTTGATGGTTGTTCAGCAATGAGGTGTAATTTTGGACTTCTCATGGGAGAAGATGAGTGCACATCCTTCTTCTTTGCCATCTTGTATGATGGCCATAACCTGTTAAAACTCCTCCCAAAAGTTAAATATGTAAAAATGAAAATGTCAGCAAGGGCCAATTTATTTCCCTCTCAATTTTACTCAACTTATTTTCTACTTCTGTCACAATCATAAACACATTGGGAAATTCTGACCTGCATTAATGTGCATACTAAAAATTCAAATTTTCTTTTCTTTTGGGATGATAAGAAATCCATTCTTATAATTAAAAAAAGAAGTTTAAATGAAGCATAGAGTATACATACAATACTTATGTACATCAATGATTTAAAAGAATATTCCTGTAACATACTGACAGAAATAGAACATAATCAGCACTTCAGAAGCCTCCCTCTTTATCTGCAGCCACTATCCTGCCATGTTTAATTGTGTATGTGTTTGCCTATTTTGAATTTATATAAATAGAGTCACACAATGTGGATTCCCACGTGCCTGGCTTCCTTAACTCAATATTGTGTTTGAGATTCATGCAGAGTATATGTCTCTAGTTTGGGGATATGTACGTTTCCATATATCTATTTGGTCAACCCATGTATATACTTCTGTTGGATATTTAACTAGGAGTCAATTTGATGTGTCATAGGGCATAAATAGGTTGAGACTTAATAGATACTGCTAAAGGATTTTCTAGAGAAGTCAAAATGAACACTTACCAGCTGTGCATTACAATACTGTTTGCTTCACATTGTTACCCTGTATTTATGTTTGCTTTTTAAAATCTTTTTCATTTTAACCATTCTGGTGGCTGTGGAGCAGGCTCCTATTGTGTTTTGAATTCATATTTCTCTTTTAACTACTAAGATTGAACACATTAGTAAAGATAGACTGAGCATGTGGCTGTTTCCTTTTACAATGCATGCCTAATCTTCTCCTATTTTTTCTATTGATCTATTACATTTCTATTAATTATTAGTAGTTACTTATATATTTTGGATGCAAGGAATTTGAGAGATACATATATTGCAAATGTTTTCTGTATACTCTGAAGTGAGTCATTTCACTATCTTAATTAGATCTTTTGATGAACCAAATTCTTAATTTTGCTGTTCTCTAACTTATGTTCTTTATGGTTACTTGTGGTTTTATTTTTTATTTGTATGTTTGTGTGTGTGTGAGAGAGAGAGAGTGCACACACCTTATTCAGGAGTTTTTGTCTATTCGAAGTAGTCAAAGGTGAAGAGGTTGCTCTATATTTTCTTCTAAAAACTTTTACCCATTCATCTTTCACATTTAGGTCTGGAATCCTCCTGGAACTAGCTTTTGTATAATGTGAACTGGTTTTTGAGGTTGAAGTCACAATACACACACACACACACAAATTTTCAACATTTTGATACCTTATTGACATAGAACCTTTGGTTAAAAAGACCAATTTTACCCACAATGGTGCAGTGTTACTTTATTCATAAATCGGATGATCAAATATGTGTGGATCTTTTCTTGGACACTTTAGTCTGTTTTACTGTCAGTTTATCTACCCCTGAAGTAATATTCGGAGAAGGAAATGGCAACCTTGCCTAGAGAATTCCGTGGACAGAGGAGCCTGGTGGGCTGCTGTCCATGGGATCGCACAGAGTCAGACATGACTGAAGCGACTTAGTATGCATGCATGCATTGGAGGAGGAAATGGCAACCCACTCCAGTGTTCTTGCCTGGAGAATCCCAGGGATGGAGGAGCCTGGTGGGCTGCCGTCTATGGGGTCGCAGAGAGTCGGACACGACTGAAGTGATTTAGCAGCAGCAGCAGCAGCAGCAGAAGTAGTATTCAGTGTTCTAACTTTATTAGGACACTGAATAGAAGTATCTGTTCTTTTAGTATATGTTTCTTTTAGTCTCCTTCACCTTCTTCTTCAAAATTTTCTTAACTTTGTCTTTTGAATTTCATATGATTTTTGTAATAAATTTGATGTATACACAACTTTTGTGGATTTTAATGATCTTGTGTTACAATACAGATTGATTTGGTGAAAACTGACATGTTTATAGTATTGTTTATTCAAATCAATTTTAAGTCTTCTTAATATATCTAAGACTATATAAGTACATATGTATATACACACATGTTTATACACATTTTTAAATTAGTTTCCTGCAACAAAGTCTTGCACATCTTCCATTAGATTTAACCTTAAAAACTCGAATTTTTATAGTTTATAGAATTTTATGGTTTATAACTATAAATGGAGAAGTTTTCCTGTTATGGACTAGAAATGTGTTATTGGAATTGATGCCCATAAGCTTAAGAGACTGGCCATGAGGAAAGCTAATGCTTATATATTTCTAAATTATTCTTCTATACTAATTTTTTTGTGAAAAAATAAAGAAATGTTTTATATTTATTCAGCTAACTTTCTTTTTGAATACCTCTTTAATCTTAACTCTTCTCTCATTTATTCATGAAATAAATAATTAAATAACCACCATGTGCCTTGTATCTGGGGCATTTATGCTATATTTAGGCAACTCTTTTCTTCTACATTTACCATTATCACTATCTGACAAACTTTTCTATTATTATGCTCTTCAAATTTTCCTCTTCTTTATCTGGATCTTTACTAGGTTGTGATGATTTATTTATTCAACAGATTTTAAGAGCATCATGTACTATACATTGAGCTGATCTCATTAGTTAGCTGCTGTATGCCAGACATACATAAAATTTGTCTCTCAAAAGGAAAGTGTTCACCAAAGTTAAACTCTAATCCAATGAACTTCTAGTACATAGAGAACTGCCCTTCACTGTGGATGAGGGTCTTAGTAAGACTTGTTTCTGATGGAAAACTGGATATTCCTTCATGCTTTAGAGCGAGAGTCTGCTGTTCTACTTGGTGAAAGGCCTGAAAAAATATTTTTGAAGAGGGGAATTCCCTGTGATTCTGTCAACTTCACTTTGAAAATTATATCCATCCCCTAATGTTCTACAGTGCCAAAGAAAAAGTGTTAGATATAATCACACACGTGGTTTTCTTATTGCAGGTAGAACCCAAGGTGTTTTTAAAAACTCTCAGAATATTTATGGAAAGCAATTGTCATAATAAATAAGAATAAGAATAAAATGTGGATGGTCTGAATGGTTTACCTGGCTGTATGTATAGGGCATAAAATATTGACAATACCCAGAAACATTAGACAAGGACAGAACCACAGGTCGTATTATTATTATTATTAAGGACAGAAGTAGTACTAGGAGCAACAGTGGTAGCATTAATTCTCTTTGAATTGTAGAGTTTTATACTAGTTAACATACAATTTATTTTAATCCTTCAAATATCCTTGGGATGCAATCAAGCAATTTAATATATACAGAAACAGAAATCCAGGAAGCCTTAATAACTTGCTTCAATCCTTATAGCTTGTCTCAGGACTAAAATGCTGGCTGCAATAACTGTCATAAGCAATAGATTATAGCACACATAATAGATGGTATAACACCCTGAAATAAACAACAGTTTTATGATGGTAGAATATAGATAACACCTGATGAATCAACTACATTTTACACCATATAATGAGCAAATTAAGATTAATCTTTAAGACTGGTTGAAAGAAATAACTCATTAAATTACAATATTACTCTACTTTAAGCAAAACAAAATGCTTGATTAGTATTTCAAACTCCAAGAAACAGAGTGTAAGTGAAGTGAGAAAGAAAATAAGGGGTGGACATGGACATATGATCATTTAATCTTAATGATATACATTGATTCCACAACAGTTGGTTAGCTTTTCCATGTACCTAGCATAATAGTACATACAAGAAATATGGGAATGAGACTCAAGTTCCTCTCTAAATAGGCAGCACACAAATTAAATCTATTTTGACTACTGCAGGAGATAAATACTTTAAAAACAAATTATGCGATAGTATGTGAAAGCTTAAATCACAAAGTTAAAAATATATTAGAGTAGGGGCACTTGTTCATTTGGTCAAATGGTATCCATAACAGGCTGAATAATGGCCCTCAAAAGACTTTATCTTCTAATCCCTACAGTCTAGAAACAATACTTTATATGGAAAGTTTTTTTTTTTTTTCCTTTTTCTCAGATGTGACTAAATTGGGGCTTCCCTTGTGGCTCAGATAGTTAAGAATCCACTTAATGGGTTCTATCCCTGGTTTGGGAAGATCCCCTAGAGGAGGGCATGGGAACCTACTTCAGTATTCGTGGCTGGAGAATCCCCATGGACAGAGGAGCCTTGCAGGCTGCAGTCCATGGGGTCACAAAGAGTTGGACATGACTGAGTGACTAACTACAACCCAGCATAGTGACTAAACTAACAATCTTGGGATAGCAATATTATCCTGGATTATAGCCTCTAAATGCAATCACAAATATTCTTATAAGAGAGCAAAAGAAAGAAATTATATAAAGAAGAAGAGAAGGTAATGTGACCATAAAGGCAGAGATTAGAGTGATGAGGCCATAAGCCAAAGAATGTAGGAAGTTGTCAGACACAGGAAGAGATAATGAACATATTTTCCACTAGGGTCTCCTGAAGTATCATAACCTGTCCATATCTTGATTTTGGCACAGTGAAATTCATTTTCATTCTCTGGCATCAAAAACTGTGAAAAGTTAAATTTCTATTGCTTTAAACCATCAAGTTTGTGATAGTTTCTTACAGTAACCACAGCAAACTAATACAATATACACCAAAAACAACAAGGAAGGTCAGCTAAGAAAGAAAGAAAGAAAACCCATCTAAACAACTTTAAGGAGGAATAGTTCTCCCTGGCTTTGATATCTATGTTTTTTTGGTTTGGTTTTGTTTTTAATTTTCAACTCAGCTTTGAATATGGAGTTTTCTGACCTCTTCTGGATACTCAAATTTATACAATCCAAACAGAAAATACCTACTTATATAGACTCTCTTCCTGTTTCCATCTTGTTTATTATTAGGTGTAAGACCTGAGAAATACTTCACAGAATAGACACTACTTAAAGAGAGAAATCAAGTAAAATGAAGGGGGGAAAAAAAAAAAAAAACCTCTAAGCAAGTATTTTACATGAGCAAAAGTACAGAAATGATTCTTTTCAATTTGTCTCATTGGTTGATTTGTTCAAAGAGATAAAAAGATATCTAAATACCTTGGAGTGTTCATATGAAATTAGTGACACACTTAAATGTTGGTAATAGATAAAGCCACATTAGGCAATAATGGAAAATTTGGATGATGTTTTGTTGTAATGAAAATGAATGTATACCAGAGATTTAAAGTTGATGATTCAGGGAATTCCCTGGGGTTCAATAGTTAAGACTTCACATTTTCATTGCCAAGGGCACAGGTATGACACCTGGTTAGGAAACTAACTTCTCACAAACCTTGCAGTGTGGCAAAAAAAAAAAAAAAAAAAATAGGAAGAAGAAGAATTAAATAAAGTTGATAATTCAAGGATAGTTCAAATGACCAGCACTAGGCTCTGGTTCCGTGGGTATGCAGCCTACAGGTGTTGCCTTCTCAATAAGATCATTTTTGAAATTCTGTATGAGGACTTTTTTTTCTGCTAAATGAATGTCTCTGTAGAATTCTTGCCCAGATAGTTGACCTCAACCAAACATACACAGGAATTGATTAGGTGAAATATCTCTGAGGTGAGTGTTTTATATTGACTCCCAGAAACCCCAGGAGGTTTAAGCTCCAGTTTACCTCAGTGATAATCATTGATTAATCATAGCACTAACTAGCTAGCTTTTCTCTTTCTCTTTTCCAGAGACTCTGATTCATGATTCCTAGGAGTACCTCCAAATAGCCTACTTACTCTCTAATCCTGTCTCAAGAACCGAATCAGGGGAGGCCAAATTAAGACAACACTTTTTCAACTTTATTTTTCTATCACATTATCCCAATAATTAATTTTCACATAGTAGTCATTCTGTGTAATGGAGATGGCAATGGCAACCCACTCCAGTACTCTTGCCTGGAAAATCCCACAGATGGAGGAGCCTGGTAGGCTGCAGTCCATGGGTTTGCACACGACTGAGCAACCTCACTTTCACTTTCATACATTGGAGAAGGAAACGGCAACCCACTCCAGTACTCTTGCCTGGAAAATCCCAGGGACGGCGGAGTCTGGTGGGCTGCCCCCGGTGGGGTCGCACAGAATCGGACACGACTGAAGCGATTTAGCAGCAGCAGCGGCATTCTGTGTAATGTAATGTTAACTGCAGGACTTACAGATAAAATACAGTAAATTCATTCAAGTTTGAATTTCTAATAAACAATGGACAGTAATGAAAGATTATTCATTGTTATTCTGAAACTAAAATTTAACTGGATGCCCTGTATTTTTATTTACTAAATCTGGAAAACATAGAAAAGGCATATGTAGTTTCCAAATATGAAAGACTTGAATGGCAGACAAAGGAGAACTCTAACCTGAAGGCAACTTTTCCTGTAGGAGACTCATTAAAAATTAAGATGTTTTTAAACCTCAGTTTCTAATGTGTCATCATAATGTGTAGATTAGTTCACTTTGACCCTGAGTACAACTTGCAATAAATTTGATAGCTTCTCCTACAGTATCTTTTACAGACTAAACATGGATTCTCAATTTTTTATTATTCTTTTATTTTTAATAGTCATTTCGTGATGAGTTAAAAGCATAGGTGATGGTTCTGGACTTTGAAACATTTTGTATGGTTTTATTTCATGTTTCAGATAAGTTTATAAGCACAGAGGCAGAATTACCAGACTTTTTTTTTTTCTTTTTAAAGTAATGTCTTTCACTTTCACACTTCATATGGTTCTCCTTTGTTTTTGTCCTTCTCACCAGCAGGTTTAAAATTACACAGTAGTTAATACAACCAGCTATTTTCATTCTGAAATTCTGTTTTATTTATTTGCTCCATCCAATACATGTCACTGGAATTATATTTGCTGTTGTCTTCACCTGGGTCCACTTCAGATTGAAAGTGGTATTTTTAACAGTTTGGAAGCAGTGTTTTAAAACTTGAGGTTAATTTTAAGAACCATTAAACCCATTAAAGTAAAATACTGCAAGTATTTGATTTCCTCTACCTTCTCTACTCATCTGTTGCATTGTTTTCTCTTCCTGTAAAGTAGTGAAAGTACTTGATAATCTACCTCTGGAAGTATTTTAGATACTCTCTGTTCAAAAGTGTCTTCCCTCCTAAAATTCCATATTACTTAATAATTATAATATAATCGCTTATTATAGAGAGCTTTCTTTTTTGATGTGAATTTATGCACCTGATTTAAGACTTCCAAAACAACTACATGTTTTTTAGGAGAAAAGTACATGGTTTTGCTTTATCTCATCTCTCTCTGAGCGAAGAAAGAGAACTCCTCTGTGAACTGTCTATTGGTTTAGCAAATGAATAAACGAACACATTTGTGAAATCATCAGAATACCTCAGACTATTATTCATGAACTTTGAAAGTATTTTCTATTTTTAATACATGCAATTGTTTTTCAGTTCAGTTCAGTTCAGTCACTCAGTCGTGTCCCACTCTTTGTGACCCCATGAATCGCAGCACGCCAGGCCTCCCTGTCCATCACCAACTCCCGGAGTTCACTCAGACTCACATCCATTGAGTCAGTGATGCCATCCAGCCATCTCATCCTCTGTCGTCCCCTTCTCCTCTTTCCCCCAATCCCTCCCAGCATCAGAGTCTTTTCCAATGAGTCAACTCTTCGCATGTGGTGGCCAAAGTACTGGAGTTTCAGCTTTAGCATCATTCCTTCCAAAGGAATCCCAGGGCTGATCGCCTTCAGAATGGACTGGTTGGATCTCCTTGCAGTCCAAGGGACTCACAAGAGTCTTCTCCAACACCACAGTTCAAAAGCATCAATTCTTCAGCGCTCAGCTTGCTTCACAGTCCAACTCTCACATCCATACATGACCACTGGAAAAACCATAGCCTTGACTACATGGACCTTTGTTGGTAAAGTAATGTCTCTGCTTTTGAATGTGCTATCTAGGTTGGTCATAACTTTCCTTCCAAGGAGTAAGCGTCTTTTAATTTCATGGCTGCAGTCACCATCTGCAGTGATTTTGGAGCTCAGAAAAATAAAGTCTGACACTGTTTCCACTGTTTCCCTATTTCCCATGAAGTGATGGGACCAAATGCCATGATCTTTGTTTTCTGGATGTTGAGCTTTAAGCCAACTTTTTCACTTTCCTCTTTCACCTTCATCAAGAGGCTTTTTAATTCCTCTTCACTTTCTGCCATAAGGGTGGTGTCATCTGCATATCTGAGGTTATTGATATTTCTCCCGGCAATCTTGATTCCAGCTTGTGCTTCTTCCAGCCCAGTGTTTCTCATGATGTACTCTGCATATAAGTTAAATAAGCAGGGTGACAATATACAGCCTTGACTTAGTCCTTTTCCTTTTGCATGATGGTAATTCATTCTTTCAGTGATGGTTTCTTATTATGGTTCTGTCAGTGGCATATGTAAAATTAGGGCATTGTCATTTGATTTACCTTCTAATCAAGCAAAACTTCTCCCACATTTTGAATCACAATTCAGGAGATTTCTGCTGTCTTGCTAGTTCTAAGATTCTATTTCCTTACTTCTCCACAACTTTTAACAGATTCAAATCCCTTGTCTCACTTCCCACATTTCTTCATTTAAAAGAATCTCTTGACTCAAACAATATTTATGTCCTACACGATCTCACATAAACCAAAATAGATCCTCATGAATATCCAGATTCCACTTGGGAGAACAATTTATTTTATTTTTTTCTCTATGCAGTATGTAATTCTCCAACAGAGTAATGATTTGCATGGAAAAGAGAAAGCTAGCAATTTCTCCTCTCTATTCATTGGCACAAAGTAACAGCTGTAATGTGCAATGTATCTGCATGTAGAAAATTCCTTAACACATATTCTTAAGACAATGGTCTTTAATAACCATGTTAAAGAGGTTATATCTGATATGTTATAGATGGGTGACCCCATTCTTAGCAAAGAGAAGGCAGTGTTTTTATTTTTTTTAATTTAAATTTATTTATTTTAATTAGAGGCTAATTACTTTACAATATTGTATTGGTTTTGCCATACATCAACATGAATCTACCCCAGGTATACACATGTTCCCCATCCTGAACCCCCCTCCCACATCCCTCCCCATACCATCCCTCTGGGTCATCCCAGTGCACCATCCCCAAGCTTCCTGTATCCTGCATAGAACCTGGACTGGCAATTCGTTTCTTATATGATATTATACATGTTTCAATGCCATTCTCCCAAGTCATGCCCCCCACCCCAACAGAATCCAAAAGATTGTTCTATACATCTGTGTCTCTTTTGCTGTCTCGCATACAGGGTTATCATTACCATCTTTCTAAATTCCATATATATACATTAGTATACTGTATTGGTGTTTTTCTTTCTAGCTTACTTCACTCTGTATAATAGGCTCCAGTTTCATCCACCTCATTAGAACTGATTCAAATGTATTCTTTTTAATAGCTGAGTAATACTCCATTGTGTATATGTACCACAGCTTTCTTATCCATTCATCTGCTGATGGACATCTAGGTTGCTTCCATGGCCTGGCTATTATAAACAGTGCTGCGATGAACAGTGGGGTACACAGGTCTCTTTCAATTCTGGTTTCCTCGGTGTGTATGCCCACGAGTGGGATTGCTGGGTCATATGGCAGTTCTATTTCCAGTTTTTTAAGAAATCTCCACACTGTTCTCCATAGTAGCTGTACTAATTTTCATTCCCACCCAACAGTGTAAGAGGGTTCCCTTTTCTCCACATCCTCTCCAGCATTTATTGCTTGTAGACTTTTGGATCGTAGCCATTCTGACTGGCGTGAAACGGTACCTCACTGTGGTTTTGATTTGCATTTCTTTGATAATGAGTGATGTTGAGCATCTCTTCATGTGTTTGTTAGCCATCTGTATGTCTTCTTTGGAGAAATGTCTATTTAGTTCTTTGGCCCATTTTTTGATTGGGTCGTTTATTTTTCAACCACTTGTGAAAGAGTGAAGCTAGAACACTTTCTAACACCATACACAAAAATAAACTCAAAATGGATTAAAGATCTAAATATAAGACCAGAAACTATAAAACTCTTAGAGGAGAACATAGGCAAAACACTCTTCGACATAAATCACAGCAGGATCCTCTATGACCCACCTCCCAGAATATTGGAAATAAAAGCAAAAATAAACAAATGGGATCTAATTAAAATTAAAAGCTTTTGCACAACAAAAGAAACTATAAGCAAGGTGAAAAGACAGCCTTCAGAATGGGAGAAAATAATAGCAAATGAAGCAACTGACAAACAACTCATCTCAAAAATATACAAGCAACTCCTGCAGCTCAATTCCAGAAGGCAGTGTTTTTAACCTGCAATCAGCTTCCCAGTCTTGCTCACAAATTTCTGCGCTAAAGATGCACAAAGTCTCTTTGGTAGTCCTAGATTTTGTGTGCAATTCAATGTTATTTATGATCAGAGTTAGCAAATAACCAATAAAGTGTAATTAGAAAATTGTTTGATAATTATTGTTTGAAATTATATGTGATATTTTCATTTTAATGTTTGAGTTAATAGAAAGGTAACTAACATACTGAGAGTACTGGGATAAAGATCCTACATTTAATACTTGCAAAAATACATGAGGTAGGTAATACTAACTTCATTTCCAGAAAAGTGACATTCAGAATGGTTAAATGGTATTAAATCAGGTGTCAGAGGAAAATGTGATTCAGTGAAATTCAATCACTTGTCCAGGTAGTGTCAGAGCTAACATTAAAATCCAGGGCCTTGCGACAACAGAAGCTGATATCGGTCTTTCTTGATTTGTTTTTCTGTTTATTTGCTTCATTCGTTTTTTTTTTCCTAAAAAGTTATGATTTTTAAGATATAATGAAAGATATGAGTATAGCACCTGCTCATAACTTTAGATTTTATCTTGTGAGATGTGCTTTGTGATATTTAAATTTTTTATTGATTTTTAAATTTGCAATTTCAACTTTGATTTGCTATGAAGTTTCTAGTATTTGGACTTCTTTGGTGGCTCAGAAAGTAAAGAATCCTCCTGTGATGCAGGTGACCTGGGTTTGATCCTTGGATCTGTAAGATCCCTTGGAGAAGAGAATGGCAACCCACTCCAGTATTCTTGCCTGGAGAATTCCCATGTACAGATAAGCCTGTCAGGCTACACTCCATGGAGCTGCAAACAGTTGAACTTGACAGGACATGACTGAGCTACTAACACTTTCACTTTTCACTTCAGGTATTTGGATGCTTGCTATTGTTATTTCTGACATCTAACCATCTACAATCAATTTTGATTATATGGACTTCGTGTTAAAAAATATAATCTGTAAAACCGTGGTCTTTTTGATTTACCAGAGTGTCTTCAAATTCTGTGCATGAGAAATCAACATGAATTTATACAAACACTGAAAACAAAGGACTTTCATATGTGTACTTGGTTTTGATTTTGTGTACTCTATATCTTTATTTTTTGCTTTATTGACAAAGATTATTCTTTTAAACCAATACATTTGTATCAATTTTACATCATAAACTTTGGCATTTCTAACAGTTGTGTTTAATATATTTGAGGCTATTTTTAAACAAAGTGTCATGAATATTATAGATTATTATTATAAATCTGCTCCATTAAAGTCATTTTCTTTGAATGTCAATTGTTTTATATTAATACTCATACTCTTTTATTTAAATTTTTTGCCATTTAAAATTTTTCCAGCTATTAATTTCAATAGGCAGTGCATGATTTTGCTTACAGGAATTTTTTGCAATTAAGTACATTTTAAATTCCGTTAGGGAGACTTTTTACATTAAAATAAAAATTAATTATAAAGTAAGCATATACCATATAACTTCAAAAACATCAAATAGCATTAAGAACAAAAATATTATCTTTGCATTAAGCTTTTTTGTTTAAACTGATCAAAATTAGAATTATTTTGAGCCTCTGAACCAATGGGCTCACACAATACAATTAAATGTATATTCGTGTAGTTTTGTTTTGTTTTCTTTTTTTAGCAAGGTGAAATATATACTTTTCTTTAGAATATTCTTTCATTTTTTACTTAGCAGTATATCAGTGCTGTTCATTCATACTGATACACATAGTCCACCTCATATTTTTAGTATCATAAAATATATGACAGGGACATAATTTAGTCCCTTAAAAACTAATATATATTTGAATACTGTTATGTATTTTTTGTACATATATTCTTATATTATGATGCTTTTATTTTTATCAGCTCTATTTTTAAAAAGTGGACTTGATTAATGAAAATATATATGACGTTTTCCTAACTAATATCACCAAATTGCTTGCCCTTTTCCAGAACAGCATTTTGCAGTTCACAATCCAGTCAGCGGTATGATGCCCACTATAACATTTTCTAAAGTAATGGACATTTTTACCCAGTTTAAGTTTCTCCACTATAATAGGAACCTAGTATTTTAGGTTACATCCCTAATTACTAATTTGGTTGAGTGTATACCTATATTTTAGCAGCCTGTTTGTATTTTTAACACTTTTTTTGAGTTAAACATTCCCTGGTGGCTCAGATGGTAAAGAATCTGCCTGCAATGCAGGAGACCCTAGTTCTATCCCTGGGTTGAGAAGATCCTCTGGAGAAGGGAATGGCTACTCTCTCCAGTATTCTTGTAGCCTGGTGGGCTACAGTCTATGGGTTCACAAAGAGTCGGACATGACTGAGCAACTAAGCACACACATACATCTTAAAAATTATATATATTATTCTTTTTTATGATATATATATCTAATGTTTTACATATCTTTCTCTTAATCCATTGAGTATACACATATTTAAACATTTATTTAACTAAATCAATTAATATTTTCAAGTACCTGTGTTTCCTATATTTTTCTTATACTATCATATTTAATTTATACATACTCATAACTGTTGTTTGATATTTGTCTCTGTTATGTTGTTTAAATAGTAATACTGTTTGCTTGTTTGCATTTTCATTCCTTGAACCCAATTCAATAAAATCTAGCTACAGTTCTTTTCAGAACAGAATGAAGTTACTCTTTCTACTTTAATCCCACTAGTGGTCACAATACTATTATTTTATAAATACTTATTATATTATATTATAATAATTAATAAGGACTTCTCAGGTGGTGCAGTGGTAAAAAACCTCCTGTCAATGCAGGAGATGCAAGAGACACTGGTCTGATCCCTGGGTGGGAAAGATGTCCTGGGGGAGAAAATGGTGACTCGCTCCAGTCTATTTGCCTGGATAATCCCATGTACAGAGAAGCCTGGTGGGCTACAGTCCATGGAGTTGCAAAAGTTGGACACGACTGATCATGTACACACAATAATTATACATGCCAATTTTTGAGTAGACAAATATAACCTACATTTTGGAAATTAAATTATATACTTTCCTGCATTTGTATGCTATAGAAAATTTAGATCTGGGGATAATATACATCATCATACATCTTTTTTGGACAAGTAGGAATCAGTTTATAAAAATAGTCTTATTAAGTATAATCTATACTATTTATACTTAAAAGTATGGCAACTGAAACTGTTGACAATTTTTTTTTAAAAGAAAGCATTAACTGGACACTTGGATATAACTAGAAAAATTATAACATATTTTCTTGAATATAGTATTAGTCACTTAGTCATGTCTGACTGTTTGCAACCCCATGGACTGTAGCCTGCCAGACTCCACTGTCCATGGGATTTTCTAGGCAAGAATACTGGAGTGGGTTGCATTTCCTTCTCCAGGGGATCTTCCCGACCCAGGGATCAAACCCTCCTCTCATCTCCTGCATTGCAGGCAGATTCTTTACTGTCTGAGCCACCAGGAAAGCTTTCTGAATATAACAGTACCCCGAAAATAAAAACCTACATTTTCCTCAGGAAAAGATCCCAATGTATAGAATACTGTTAAATGTCTACTTGGAAGGTTAATTTACTAGTGTAGATCATTTATTTGGGAAATGTGTGTTTAACTTACTAATATAGATAATTTATTGGGGAAATAATTAACCTTAAATTTGATCATACATGATATTTACTGAAATAAACTATTTTAATATGCTATTAGCATCAGAATTTCCTTATGCATTTTCCTTTTGATAATTTCTTTCATTTATTTTCAATTGTTTTCTGATGGTGACATATATGAGGGCATCATTATACTATTGAGTTGGCTAACTAATCCATTTGGGTTTTTCCATAACACCTTACAAAATGAACCTTTTGGCCAATCTAATATCTAAGACCTTGAATATGTGAGAATTTCTATTAGCTTCAAAGGTACAAGTTTATTGAATTTGGGATTCTTGGATAGTCTGTTTTTCTTCAGAGTTCTGAAGCTCTAATGTTCCATTTATTCTAGCTCTTCTAAGATGCCTCAACTTGTTCTTTTTCTTGGAATTTGAATTTCTGCTTCTTGAATTATTGGAGATTACTTTGTTGTGGTTGCTTGAAAATTCCAAAGAAATATAATTTAGTGAGTCTCTTGATTGTTTAAATGACTTTAAGGCTTTAAAATTTTCAGTCAGAGTTCTTTCTTTTTAAATTAGAAACTATTTCTTGAATTATTTTTGCATTTTAGTTCCATTGTCTCTAAAATTCCAGCTTTGATCTCTGCCTTTATTCATTTAATAGTATAGGAGAGATGAAAATGAGCAAAACAAAACTAATGTGAGATGCAGTGTCTTATTTTTGCCTGGAGGAGACAGAAAAAGAAAGAATTATAGGTATGATAGCTGCAACAGGAACTCTATCTCCATCTTACACAATGTTTCTGCATCTGTATTTCCAACTAGGGTATGCTTCCCCATTGCTTTTCATTGCCACTTCTAGAATATTTTCCTCTTCTCTTCCCTAATAATGCTCATCTGTATTTGCTTATATTTAGACTACACTATTTACATTACAATCACCACCTACCTTCTAGAATCTTTCTGATTTCTCAAGGATACCCTAGATTATGTCCCTTGCCGTAAGACAGTTTCTCATTTAATTCTTAATGATTTCAGTACCCCAAAAGACAAGCTTTCTCACTTTCTGGCTTCTTACTTGAACACCTCTACACCAATGATGTTGACTTTCATTCTACTTCAGTTACATATTCATGAACATGAATATACTCCAAACTTTGTCCATATGGCAATCATTATTTCAATGTCAGGTATCCATTCTCCACCTTTACCATCCATCTTCCAACTCATTCTACATCCTAGTCTTTTGACTACAACAGTCCTTTGACCCCATTGGAAGTGAGAAATCATCAGTTCTATGAACTTTCTTCTGCTCCTTATCTGTCCCTATGTTGAGACTTCTCTCACCACCTAGACCTAAATCAACTCCCAATATTCAACTAATTATGTTGAATATGACCATGTGTGTCTTACTACATTCTTGCTCTATCATACCTGCTTAACAAAATCCTAACCCTGGTTAAAAACTGGTGCAGTTTAAGTTAACCTGGAGGAAAATATATAGCCGTAAAGATTGATACATAAAGTTTCTGTTTTCCTCACTGTGTCTTTAGCTTCCTAGTCAGCATATTATATATTTAACTGGTCTGTTTAGTCTTCTGCTTCCCAGGTGGCTATTCTATTCATTCTCCTATCTCTTAAAATCTTCAATACCATTTCAGTCTCACTTCAACTTAGACTTGTTATTTTACTGAGAAAAATAGATTAGAAATTCTACAAGCTTTGCTCATCACCTTCATCTAACCTTCATAGCATCTGAAACGCATTCCTTTCCACCCTTAGCCCCTTAGTACTAAATTGTCTCTGCATCTAAGGACAAAGATACCATATTTGCCCTTTTCATACGTATTCAAAGATGTGGATTCAGCATGCTTCCCTTCTCTCTCCAGCATAATCAATGTCTCTTTTCTTTGTTAAAGCATACCCATCTCATGTTCATTAAACATGTTAGTATCACTCCCAACCTAAAAGCATGAATAACACATTTCTTGACCTCACATTTTTTTCTGGTTATAATTTATTCTCCATTCCCATTTTCAGCAAAGCTTCTCACAGTATTTGTCTATCTTCAACACAGTCCTAAAAGATGCTCTGAAAATGCAAAATACACCATATCACCCTTCCAATGGTTTCTCAACTCACTCAGAGTAAAAGCGTAAGTCCATACAATGTCCTAAAAGGCTCTACATCCTCAGTCCCCACTCACAACCCTGACCTTACTTTCTACCACTCCATGCTTACAGAGTCCCCAGCAGCCACACTTGCTTCACACTGCTGTCACTTAGGCCAAGTACCCTCCCACTCCAGGTCCCCTGTGTATAAGGCACCAACCATGAATATGATTCACTCCTCACTCCTCATAAATAATTTTCTAGCATCATCATCTCACAAAGACTTCCTCCACCTAGCCTATTTAAAATGGAAATTCCCATAATATTGTTTGTACCCTTTGTCTCATTGATTTTTTTCCTCCATAAATCGAGTACTTTCTATTATATTATAGACTATTTATTTATGTAATCAGTTAGTTAGTTGCTTAGTTCCCTGCCTTCTTCCAAAACAGTGCAAAATTTAATAGACAAATGTTTTGGGGTTTATTCAGTGTGGTAATTTCAACACAGAGGCATTGTCTGGTTCATGCTATGTGCTCAATGACTTTTTTATTGAATGAATGAATAACCAAATAGAAATAATCTCCCAGATATAGGCACTTAATTCCCATCGGCTATATTGCTTATATATTTTCACAAAGGGGCTTCTAGAACAATACACGTCATTGCGGCTCCCTGGTGTTGTGGGCAAAGTCCATTTGCTACAGGTAAAGAATTACAAGAATCCAAAGAGCATGGCAGAAGTTCAAATTTGAGCCTGCTGGTCAGTCACTTCAGGAAATGTAGCCTTAGACAAAGAGTTAGAGAAAGACATGCCCTGTCATCTACTGTGCTGGAGGTTTCTAATCTCCCACTAGAGACTTCCAAGGGCAGACTCCAGTTTAAAAAAAAGAAAAAATCAAACAAGAGTCAGAGAAACACAGCTTGCAGGAATTAATAATTCCTTTGACATAAATCTTACATTACATAAACAAATAAGCAAGTGTGAGAAACAGATCTGAGGACAAAACTGTCCAGGGCTAGAACACCATTGTTCTAAGACAGTTGAAAAGTGAGTTGTAGGAGGCAGCTAGAGAGCTATTTTCCAGTAACTACCTTGCCAGGAAATTTATAATGGACTTGACATTCTTACCCATGAATAAAATATGTTCAGTATGAGTTAGATTACCTCAGGAACAAAGAACTAAAATACATATTTGAAAATACAAGTCTTTTGTAATTAGGGTCAAATGGGCAGTCTGAGCTCTACATGTCTTTCATGGTAAATTGATGTTACCCCACACTGGTTCTAAGTGACTCAAGGAAATCCATTTGGACCTTGCAGCATTTCTTCTTTAAAGGAACACTGTAGTACTTTCAAGTTAACTGAGACTTTGGAGCTTATTTCATCTCACCCACAGTCAATGTACAGTAATCTGAAAATCATAGTCAAATGCCAAACTTCCCCATGTCCTTTTGAGATCCTTCAATCTAGAAAGGACTAATGTATAAAGATTCTCCAGGCTGATTCAGAACATATTATAAAAATTTTAAAGATTAACATTCATGAATAAAAGTAAAACAGTTACTTTTAAAATTCACCCATTGCTGTCAGGAATTACCACAGAATTGTCAATAGGAAAACTGCATCCCAAAGATTGTGGTCATTTTACAACTTATTCATATTTTTATCTCCTATAGATCACCAAGGATGTCAGATGATGGGATAAATAGATACAAAAGGATACACCTTTGTTGAAACTCATTTTTTATCAACAAAATTTGTAACCACAAAGGAAAATGGCAAAGTATGTTAGAGTACGTTTGGGTGTGCTGTGTGCTGTTGGAACATAAAAGATAATAAAAACTGATCAGAGATGCCATGACAGAACACTAATCAACTGAAGCATGCTAGGAACTGAAATGACTTATGAGGCAGTTAGATGAATAAGCGCACTGTGATAATCAAGAAACCTAATCCTGTTTCTGCATTTAGTCTGTGTGATGACTGTTTAATCTACTTATGAGTATATGCTACTTAAAAAATTGAATCTCTATCAAATACACTTTACTCTGTCTCCCATAACATGTTTTTGAAATTATTTTACATTAGGTTCCTCACTAGACAAGACTGAATCTGAAATGGAATACTTCATACTCAGTTCAGTTCTGTTCAGTTCAGTCACTTAGTCGTGTCTAACTCTATGTGATCCCATGAACCGCAGCACACTAGGCCTCCCTGTCCATCACCAACTCCCAGAGTCCACCCAAACCCATGTCCATTGAGTCAATGATGCCATCCAACGATCTCATCCTCTGTCATCCCCTTCTCCTATTTCCCTCAATCTTTCCCAGCAACAGGGTCTTTTCAAATGAATCAGCTCTTCACATAAGGTGGCCAAAGTATTGGAGTTTTAGCTTCAACATCAGTCCTTCCAATGAAAACGCAGGCAACTTCTTCACTCTCCTCTCTCACTTTCATCAAGAAGCTTTTTAGTTCCTCTTCACTTTCTGCCATAAGGGTGGTGTCATCTGCATATCTGAGGTTATTGATATTTTTCCTGGCAATTTTGATTCCAGCTTGTGTTTCTTCCAGTCCAGCATTTCTCATGACATATTATGCATATAAGTTAAATAAGCAGGGTGAGAATATACAGCTTTGATGTACTCCTTTTCCTATTTGGAACCAGAGAGATAAGAAAGCCTTCCTCAGTGATCAATGCAAAGAAATAGCGAAAACAATAGAATGGTAAAGACTAGAGATCTTGTCAAGAAAATTATAGATACTAAGGGAACATTTTATGCAAAGATGGGCTCAATAAAGGACAGAAATGGTAGGGACCTAACAGAAGTAGAAGATATTAAGAAGAGGTGGCAAGAATACACAGAAAATCTGTACAAAAAAATCTTCACGTCCCAGATAATCACAATGATGTGATCATTGACCTAGAGACAGACATCCTGGAATATGAAGTCAAGTGGGCCTTAGTAAGCATCACTATGAACAAAGCTAGTGGAGGTGATGGAATTCCAGTTGAGCTATTCCAAATCCTGAAAGATGATGCTGTGAAAGTGCTGCACTCAATATGCCACCAAATTGGGAAAACTCAGCAGTGGCTACAGGAATGGAAAAGGTCAGTTTTCATTCCAATCCCAAAGAAAGGCAATGCCAAAGAATGCTCAAACTACCGCACAACTGCACTCATTTCACACACTAGTAAAGTAATACTCAAAATTCTCCAAGCCAGGCTTCAGTAATACGCAAACTGTGAACTTCCAGATGTGCAAGCTGGATTTAGAAAAGGCAGAGGAAACAGAGATCCCATTGCCAACATCCGATGATCATGGAAAAAGCAAGAGAGTTCCAGAAAAACATCTATTTCTGCTCTATGGACTATGCCAAAGCCTTTGACTGTGTGGATCACAATAAACTGGAAAATTCTGAAAGAGATGGGAATAACAGACCACCTGACCTGCCTCTTCATAAATCTGTATGTAGGTCAGGAAGCAACTGTTAGAACTTGACATGGAACAAGAGACTGGTTCCAAATAGGAAAAGGAGTACTTCATATAATGAGATTATAAATTAGAAACAGTACTCTCTGTTTGATGTAATTGACTGCAGTTTCTAAAAGGAATGCAATTTTCTCTATGAAGTAGTGTGTTTACCAGAGATACACACAAGGATGCATATGCACATGGGATATGGTTAAAAATGTGATTTATTCTGGTGAAAAACTGGAAACAACATAAAAATTCCAAAAATAAAGGATAATAGGATGGTAAAATGAACTGCAGTTTATATATATAAAGAACGCTATACTCTTCCTTGGAACATTCCTTCTTCTGGGTCTGTTTTTATAATGGGGAATGGCCGCAAAAGTAATTTTCTTTTTCAAACCTTTGCACACACCTCCCTGAATGATCAGCTTTGGAAAACACACACACACACACATTAAATCAATCCTTCTATCTTCTCTTTGCAAAGCAAGCCTGTCATGTGAATGTTTATGTTCACAGTTCTTTCTTTTCATAAATCATAAGATGCTATACCTCCATGGTATTCAGGGATGAGTACTATCACAAATAGAGTATTCATAAATTTCCCTGGTTACCAGTCTAGAGGCAGTTTCCCCTATTAGATTATCAGGAATACAGATACTATGTGATCACCATCTCCCTACCTTCTCCATTTGTTCATCTTTCAATTGGTTCTGTCTTTAGAAATAAAGAGTAGGGCTTTTTTTTTTTCAATATTAAATCTTGAAGTGCTTGTGCACCAACTAGGAACACTGAGAAGTAGACAAAAGCTCCAATTTATATATAAAAATCTGTCATGAATATTGTAATTTCTGCTATACTTGAAGCTTTAGATTTTGTACCTTTTGGTTTTGTTTCATTTCAGCTTAACAAAGCACAGATACAGAATATGACTCAACCCAACTCAGATCAGTTGCTCAGTCGTGTCCGACTCTTTGCCACCCCATGAATCGCAGCACGCCAGGCCTCCCTGTCCATCACCAACTCCCGGAGTTCACTCAGACTCACGTCCATCGAGTCAGTGATGCCATCCAGCCATCTCATCCTCTGCCATCCCCTTCTCCTCCTGCCCCCAATCCCTCCCAGCATCAGAGTCTTTTCCAATGAGTCAACTCTTCGCATGAGGTGGCCAGAGTACTGGAGTTTCAGCTTTAGCATCATTCCTTCCAAAGAAATCCCAGGGCTGATCTTCTTCAGAATGGACTGGTTGGATCTCCTTGCAGTCCAAGGGACTCTCAAGAGTCTTCTCCAACACCACAGTTCAAAAGCATCAATTCTTCAGTGCTCAGCCTTCTTCACAGTCCAACTCTCACATCCATACATGACCACAGGCAAAACCATAGCCTTGACTAGACGAAACTTTGTTGTCAAAGTAATGTCTCTGCTTTTCAATATGCTATCTAGGTTGGTCATAACTTTCCTTCCAAGGAGTAAGCCTCTTTTAATTTCATGGCTGCAGTCACCATCTGCAGTGATTCTGGAGCCCAGAAAAATAAAGTCTGACACTGTTTCCACTGTTTCCCCATATATACACACATATATATACACACATAAATATATATATAAAGTTCTGGACAAAAATAGATATAGATTTATAGATTCTAATTTTATAATTATCAGTCAGTAATTTTTTATTTCTTTTAAAGTCCTTTTGGGATTTTGGAAAGATTATGTGAGCCTTGTACAGTAATTTACAGCATATTCCTAATCTCTGAAGAATTTAACTTTGCAGTTACTTTCTTTGAATGTTATCTAGAACTTGAAAGTAAAATCATAATGGGTCTAGAGTTTTCTTTGTGAGGATAATTTTGGCTACTTTTTTACTTTTTTCTATTTTTTATGTTGATAGCATAATTCAAGTTTCTTCTTTTTTTTTTTGTATAAGCTTACTTATAGCAAATTTAATTGCAACTGTGCATTGACTATATCCTGCCACTTTTTTCATATATTATTAATAATTATTATTATTCAGTTCAAAATATTTTCTAAAGTACATTATACTTTTTATTGACCAATTGGTAATCAAGGAAGTTAGAAATATGTAGCTTAATTTCTAATACAATAAACAGATTTTATGAAAATATTCTTGACACTTTTTACAGAACTAGAATAAGTCTAAAATTTATATATAACCACAAAGACCCATAATGGCCAAAGCAATATGAAAGAAAAGAGCAAAGTTGGAGGCATAATCCTCTTAGACTTCAGACAAAACCACAAAATGGCAGTAATCAAAACAGAATCGCTTTGGCACAAAAACAGATATATAAATCAATGGACCAGAATGAAGTCCAGAAATAAAGCCACATACCTATGGTCAATTAATCTATGACAAAAGAAGCAAGAATATACGATAGAGAAAAGAGAGGCTCTTCAGCAAGTGGTGTTGGAGGAAATCTGGACAGCTACATGTAAATCAATAAAACTGAAACACTCTTTCACACTGTATACAAAAATAAATTTAGGTTTAATGACCTAAATGTAAGTGATGACATCATAAAATTCCTAGAAGAGAACACAGCAAAGCATTCTTGGATGTATTCTCAGATTGGTTTCCCAAGGCAAAAGAAATAAAAGCAAAAATAAAAAAAGACAACCTAATCAAACTTCAAAGCTTTTGTACAGCAAAGGAAACCATCAGCAAAATAAAGTATCAACTTATGGAATGGGAGAAAATACTTGTAAATGATGCAACCAACAAGAGGTTAATATCCAAAATATACAAATATTCCATACAATTTAATATTAAAAAAAAAACAATAAAAGATGGGTATAAGGCCTAAGCAGACGTTTCTTTGAAGAAGACATACAGATGGTCAACAGGCATGTGAAAAGATGCTCAACATCACTAAGTATTAGAGAAATGCAAATCAAAACCATGAGGTATTGCCTCCCACCAGTCAGAATGGCTATTATCAAAAACTGTACAAATCATAAATGAGGGAGAGAGTATGGCAAAAAGAGAAACCTCCTACACTGTCAGTAGGAAAATAAATTTATGCAGCCACTATGGAGAACATTGTGGAAGTTCCTTAAAAAACTAAACATGAAGTTACCGTATGAGCCAGCAATTCCACCCCTGGGCATATATCCAAAAGATGAAAACTCTAATTTGAAAAGAGATATGTACCTCAATGTTCATTGCAGTGCTGTTTACAATAGTCAAGATATGGAAACAACCCAAGTGCCCATCAGCAGATGAATGAATAAAGAAAATGTACTATATATGTGTGTGTATATATATATACACACACACATATATATATACATGTGGAATGGAATATTACCCACTTATAAAAAAATGGAATATTGCCATTTGCAGCAATACGGATATACCAGAGAAAGACAAATATTATATCATTTATTTGTGGAATTTATAAAGTAATACAAAGGAGTCTATATATAAAACAAAAACACACTCATAGACAAAGAAAACAAATTTATGGTTACCAAAGTGGAAAGGGAGGGGGTAGAGATTAATTAGGGTTAAGGGATGAACAGATACAAACTACTATACATAAAATAGACAAACAAAGAGGTTTTACTCTATAAAACAGGGAACTATTCAATATCTTGTAATAATTCATAATATAAAATAATCTGATATATATCATCAGATTATATATTATAATCTGATACATATATATCAATCCCTTTGCTATATACTTGAAACACATAGTATTGTCAGTCAATTATACTTCAATTTTTTAAAAATGCAGCAACAAACTGCTGATCAAGATCTGATCCACTCTGAAGAAAGCTTCTCCCTGAGTTCCCCGAAATGCTATATAAGAGAGAAAAAATATTTTCCTAACTTTTAAGAACTTCTGTATATTGCTGTTTTCACCATGGAGGATAACTATAGTTCTCTCTAAAGAAATAGACAAATAAATTCTGAGTTAAAAAAAATAATAGTATCTTAGGCTTTTTCGCAATGGGTTTGCTGCCAGGACACAGATGTCGTGAAAACCACCATTTTGCTTAAACCTAAGCAAAAATGGGAAAGGAAGAGACCCACATCAACACTGGGCCTGTTGATTCAAGGAAATCTACCATGACTTGCCATCAGATCTACAAATGTGGTGGCATCAACAAGTGAACAATTGGAGAGTTTGAGAAGGAGGCTGCTGAGATGGGAAAGGGCTCCTTCAAGTATGCCTGGGTCTTGGACAAACTGAATGCTGAATGTGAGTGTGGTATCACCACTGATATCTCCCTGTGGAAATTTGAGACCAGCAAGTACTATGTTACCATCACTGATGCCCCAGGACACAGAGACTTCATGAAAAACAGATTACAGGCACATCCTAGGCTGACTGTGCTGTCCTGATTGTTGCTGCCGGTGTCGATGCATTTGAAACTGATATCTCCAAGAATGGGCAGACGCATGAGCATGCCCTCTGGCTTATACTCTGGGGTGAAACAACTGATTGTTGGAGTTAACAAAATGAATTCCACTGAGCCACACTATAGCCAGAAGAGATACGAGGAAATTGTTAAGGAAGTCAGCACCTACATTAAGAAAATCGGCTACAACCCTGACACAATAGCATTAGTGCCAATTTCTGGCTGGAATGGTGACAACATGGAGCTAAGTACTAACATGCCATGGTTCAAGGGATGGAAAGTCATCCATAAGGATGGCAATGCCAATGGAACCACTCTGCTTGAAGCTTTGGATTGTGTACTGTCACCAAATCGCCCAACTGACAAACCTTTGTGTTTGTCCCTTCAGGATGTCTATAAAATTGGTGGTATTGGTACTGTCCCTGTGGGTCAAGTAGAAACTGATGTTCTCAAACCTGGCAGGGTGGTCACCTTTGCTCCAGTCAATGTAACAACTGAAGTGAAGTCTGTAGAAATTCACCTTGAAACACTGAGTGAAGCCCTTCCTGGGGACAATGTTAGCTTCAATGTCAAGAACATGTCTGTCAAAGATGTTTGTCATGGCAATGTGCCTGTTGACAGCAAAAATGACCCAGCAATGGAAGCAGCTGACTTCACAGCTTAGGTGATTATTTTGGACCATCCAGACCAAATCAGTGCTGGATATGCACCTGTGCTGGATTGTCTAACAGCTCACATTGCTTGCAAGTTTGCTGAGCTGAAGAATATTGATCATCATTCTGGGAAAAAGCTGAAAGACAGCCCTAAATTCTTGAAATTTGGTGATGCTGCCATCGTTGATATGGTTCCTGGCAAGCCCATGTGTGTAGAGAGTTTCTCTGACTCTTCTCCCCTGGGCTGTTTTGCTGTGCGTGACATGAGACAGACGGTTGCTGTGGGTGTCATCAAAGCAGTGGACAATAAGGCATCTGGAGCTGGCAAGGTCACCAAGTCTCCCCAGAATGCTCAGAAGGCATTCTGGGGAAATTTCTAAATGTTCATTTGAACATTATCCCCAATACCTGCCACTGCAGTCTTAATCAGTGGTGGGAGAACTGTCTCAGAACAATTTGTCTCAATGGGCCACTTAAGTTTAATAGTAAAAGACTTGTTAATGATAACAAAGCATCATAAAACCTTCAGAAGGAAAGGAGAATATTTTGTGGACCATATGCTTTGTGTATGGCAGTTTTAAGTTATTAGTTTTTAAAATCAGTACTTTTTAATGAAAACAACTTGACCAAAAATCTGTCACAGAATTTGAGACCCATTAAAAAAAAGAAGTTTAATGAGAAAAAAAGAATACTATCTTTGAAAATATTAATTGTAACTCATATTAATACAATAACAGTAGTAACACAAAACATGAGTACTAGTATTTTTGGTGTGTGCATGAGGACTTGTAGAAAAATTCTACAAATTAATGTTAAAAGGCAAACTTACCCTGTAATAAATATATGCATAATTTCATGAGGGTTTGGTTGATATAAATTTATAATATAAAATGTCTTTGTATTACAAATTATTGTTAAAATTCTTCACACTTACATCATAGAAGAGATGAATATGTTTTCTTTTCCTTGGATTTATACAAAGACATCATTAAATTGAATAAGAATTGATTAAGCAATTACAATATACTAAGTAGAATTTAGGTATATAATGGTGCCCATATACATGATGATAACATCTTGGAGGAAGTTTGATGTTTGAGGATAAATAAGCCAAAAATAACCTGCTGTTGCTGCTGCTAAGTCGCTTTAGTTGTGTCCGACTCTGTGCGACCCCATAGATGGCAGCCCACCAGGCTCCCACGTCCCTGGGATTCTCCAGGCAAGAGTACTGGAGTGGTTTGCCATTTCCTTCTCCACTGCATGAAACTGAAAAGTGAAAGTGAAGTCACTCAGTCGTGTCTGACTCTCAGCAACTCCATGGACTGCAGCCTATCAGGCTTCTCCGTCCATGGAATTTTCCAGGCAAGAGTACTGGAGTGGGGTGCCATTGCCTTCTCCGAAGAATAACCTACTCTCTTCTAAATAAGTTAATTGCACATGGAACTCTCATTATAAGGCTCTTTATACTTAGCATATTTTCAGCTATATTATAAGAGTACATAGAAAACAGTATATTTGAGAAGACTTTCTAAATTACCTCCTTCATTTGTCAATATGCAAGAAAATTCCTCTAAAGTCTATTCCAAAAACTTTATTCCACAGAGGGTACTCATAGTTTATATAATATAAAGTCAACTTTTTAGCAAACTACTCAAGACTCTGGAGAAGGAAATGACAACCCACTCCAGTATTCTTGCCTGGAGAATTCCATAGACAGAACAGCTTAGGGGGCTACTGTTCATGGGGTAACAAAGAGTCAGACATGACTGAGTGACTAAGCACACTCAAGACTTTAGTAAATCTTTATAACTCCAGTCTTAGTAATCAGAGTCATACCCATATATTAAAATCATATGAAGGGAAAATGACATTTTACTCCTTCATATCTCATAATTATACTAGAGGCTGACCTCAGTTCTTTTCTTTTCCCTGAACTTAATTTCATAGCTTTTTTATTTGTGAATTTTGGTGACCACATTAGGCTTATATTTTAACACAAATGTCTTTGAAAGGCATATGAGGATTGTTAATAATTTAGCAAATGATGATCAACTTTTATTCACATTTTATTAGCATTGAAAATCAAACAGGTCAATCTTATGATCTATGTTAAACTAATTTCATTTAATTTAGCCCAAGAAAAAGTAGTTCATGTTCATATGTGTATACAAACATTCCATTATAATATGCACAATACCATTTTCATATGGTAAGATATAAAGAAATGTATATATTAATAGGAATAAATGTCTCATGAATTTTCTCCTGAAAATAGATTTTAAGTTTTAAGAAATTTTGATGAACTCTGTGTGTATAAGTACAGCAAGGATTTGGTATTTCAATATACTATGCTAGTACTTAATTTGAAAAAAAAAAAAACTTTTCTGAACCAACTGTCAGTAGTCCTTTAATACAAAAATAAATTACAGTGTTTGATTTGTAGACCACTGTTCATGGCAAGTCACTGTCAGCTGTGGTGGACTTTACAGACAGCCATAAAAAGTAAGGCCATCTCTCATCATGAGTTCAGAAAACAATATCATACAATGACAATATAGATCCCAATCTGGAGATTTGTGATATACACTTCATGATACCTCCCATAGTCCTCTCTTCACAGAGTGCTGGCTTTTGACTGGAAAGTTAGGATTCTGATTTGCAGAGTTTTTTTTTTTTTTTTTTCTAAGCAACAGCACATTTCCATTTTCTTAAAGTTAAGTGAGTACTAAAGGTTTCTGTTCACTTGAGTTCTGTCACTTAGTCACGTACAACTCTTTACAGCCCCATGGACTGCAGCATGCCAGGGTTCCCTGTCCATCACCAACTCCCAAAGCTTGCTCAATTTCATGTCCATCAAGTTGGTGATGCCAACCAATCATTTCATCCTCTGTCATCCCCTCCTCCTCCTGCCTTCAATCTTGCCCAGCATCAGGGTCTTTTCAGATGAGTCAGGTCTTGGCATCAGGTGGCTAAAGTATTGGACTTTCAGCTTCAGCATCAGTCCTTCCAATGAATATTCAGGACTGATTTTCTTTAGGATTGATTGGTTGGATCTCCTTGCAGTCCAAGGGACACTCAAAAATCTTCTCTAACACCACAGTTCAAAAGCATCAATTCTTCAGCGCTCAGTTTTCTTTATGGTCCAACTCTCACATGCATATACGACCACTGGAAAAAATCATAGCTTTGATTAGATGGACCTTTGTTGGCAAATTAATGTCTCTACTTTTTAATACACTGTCTAGGTTGGTCATAGCTTTCCTTCTAAGCAGCAAGCATCTTTTAATCATGGTTGCAGTCACCAATTCCTGTGCTTTTGGAGCTAAAGAAAATAAAATAAGAAAATAAGGTAAATAAAATAAAATAAACCTAAGGTTTAGATTTTGATAAATGGATATGAGAAAAATAAATCTGCCTATGAAAAGATTATAATGTGGATATAAAAAAATAGGCTTTTATTTTTCTTTGTGAAATTCTGTTGCTTTAACCATAAAGAATTAATATGGATAAGAATCCCAGAATTTCACTTCTGAAATTAAAAATAAAAGAAACTCATAATTTAAGGATCTGGCTTGTAAATTACCAGCACACAATAGTTTCCTCTTAACTAAAAGCAAAATCAATCTATCCTAATAAAAATGTCAATATTGGCATGTTAATCTTTATCTGGTTATTTGACAAATATAAGTATTCTGTCCTGATATTAGAATAATTAGATATTTCAAAAATAAAGTTTGTTTAGGAAAGATGCAAACTTAAAGAGATATAGGCAGCATGGATTTGTAATATTAGAATCAATAATTCTACAACAATTTGCCATAGAATTACTCTTCATATAGTAATTAAAAACTTAAAGAAATGTCCACGATTTAAAGTAGATCAAACCTATAATTCAAAGAATCTTCTTATAAAAAACAAGCAATAATATTAACAAACTTAAATTAGGTAATATAATATCCTCTTCATTACCTGATTGACTAAAGTTAATTTTATTTTCTAAAATTATAAGATGTACTGAATAAAATGCTCTGAGTGAAAAACAATAGAGCTATAAATATTTTTGTGGTAAATAGTAAAATAACTAATATAAGAAGGTCAATAATATAAAATTTTCTTGGTTTATAATTCAAGATATTCACTAATTCTATTCCTGCAACATTACAAAGGTGCTATTATTGACATGTTGAGATTACTAATTACAAAACATTTACAAAACTTTATTTTTTTTATATAAATTTATTTTAATTGGAGGCTAATTACTTTACAATATTGTATTGGTTTTGCCATACATCAACATGAATCCGCCACGGGTGTACATGTGTTCCCCATCCTGAACCCCCTCCTACCTCCCTCCCCATACCATCCATCTGGGTCATCCCAGTGCACCAGCCCCAAGCATCTTGTATCATACATCGAACCTGAACTGGCGATTTGTTTCACATATGATATTATACATGTTTCAATGCCATTCTCCCAAATCATCCCACCCTGTCCCTCTCCCACAGAGTTCATAAGACTGTTCTATACATCTGTGTCTCTTTTGCTGTCTCGCATACAGGGTTATTGTTACCATCTTTCTAAATTCCATATATATGCGTTAGTATACTGTATTGGTGTTTTTCTTTCTGGCTTACTTCACTCTGTATACTAGGTTCCAGTTTTGTCCACCTCATTAGAACTGATTCAAATGTATTCTTTTTAATGGCTGAGTAATACTCCATTGTGTATATGTACCACAGCTTTCTTATCCATTTGTCTGCTGATGGACATCTAGGTTGCTTCCATGTCCTGGCTATTATAAACTTTCTAATAATATTTACAAAACTTTCTCAAAGTTACTAGCTAGAAAGAAGTTGACTCTTAAATTAAAAATTCTTAGGCTTCTTTGGCCAGTCCCCATAGAATCCAGCTCTGTCCTGTCATTCATCCATGATTAAACATGTAGTGGTGGTGCACATTCTCAGGACAATGGGGCATTTGAGCCCATACTGTGCCATCCCCTGTCAGCTGCAATGGCCAGTAGAGTAACTATTGCTTTATCAAATGACTTTCCATTCCCATGAGCTCCTTATCCCATGATATTCATTTATAGTAATTCAAGTTCCCCTACCCCCAGGTTAGGAGCTGTAGTTTCAAAGTCCTAGATATAATCTAAAGGATGCCTAGTTTACCACACTAGTTAAAGCTGAATTCCCTCTAAAACAACCGCTATTGCCTCTATTCAAAACACTGCCTTTTTATAACAAACATAACAATTTTTTTTTTATGTGTTTAAATCCTCATCCAACTAATACTTAAAAGATCTAGGGGATTTCAAAACAAACAAACCCTCTGGGACAACCCTTGGAAACAAGTATAGAGTTCCCACGCAAATGTTATTTGTCCCTAACATCAAACACAGCCTTGAAAAACAGCACCAAGGAAGACTCTTAGAGTGGTCAACCATTTGTCCCTAGACTTCAGCTAGACCCCTAGATGTATTGGCCTTACTCAGATATTTTCTGTGGCAACCTCACAATCCAGATATCAATAATCATAACCTATATTGCTTAAACTTAGAATAGAGTTACAAATTACAAATGCTCAGAGCCAAACTGGCATTACTGTTTGGAAACCATAATGCTCCAGTGTTATCACAGAATGGAGATTTCTGCATTAGTTTCAGATTCAATAAACAATGTCTAAGTATGCCTTAGAAATATTACTCTGGGATGGGTGGGGGGAACAGTTATATACCTAGTGTCCTGTAATACACAGTGTTTCTTTATAGCAGTGAAGTGAATATCAAATCATGGCTCCAGACTGTTGTGATAAACTGTCTGTATCTTAACCTGCTGCTGCTGCTGCTGCTAAGTCTCGTCAGTTGTGTCTGACTCTGTGCAGTCCCATAGAAGGCAGCCCACCAGGCTCCGCCATCCCTGGGATTCTCCAGGCAAGTACACTGGAGTGGGTTGCCATTTCCTTCTCCAATGCATGAAAGTGAAAAGTGAACGTGAAGTCGCTCTGTCGTGTCCAGCTCTTCGCAACTCCATGGATTGCAGCCTTCCAGTCTCCTCCATCCATGGGATTTTCCAGGCAAGAGTACTGGAGTGGGGTGCCATTGCCTTCTCCATATCTTAACCTAGTGATCCCTGAATCATCTCGTCTGTTTTGAGGTTTTAGTGTCATCATAAGAAACTGGTTATTGTAGGTAATCATTGGTGGAGAAATCTGTAAACATTTTAAGTGAAATAGTTCTTAAATTTCTCAGATCTCTAATATTTCAGAATTCAACAACCAGTTCAAAAGTCCTCCAGGCTAAATCAACAACCACCAAATGTCTCTGTAGTCACATACTCCAACCTTAAATTTCAATCTTAATCATTTTGATAAAGTTCTTGGAGTTTTATTTCAAATCAGAAACCCTTGTGATGAATTTGAAAAATTAGGAATTTACACCCTCTTTCCAATACAAAAACAATCTCTGAGAGAAAGGTAGGAGAGAAATTTGTTGCAATATTCATAGTTGGTGAAGTGAGCATCAATACTGTGATTTAAAAAAGCACTAAAAATATAGTGAAATAGACACTCAAAAACTAATAATATATTGCTTTGTCAGTTTAACTTTTTAAAAATCATTTTCTATTCCAGTATGCATCAATTTCATTATTTTCATGGCATGTTAAATCCGTATATTACATATATTAAAAATCAATTTTTAGAAAATTTACTCTCAATTACAACACACAGAGGTAGACAAACTGCTAAAATTCATCGAGCATGACTTTATAATTAACAATATTTACAACTGACTTTGAAACTATGTGTGTGCATTAGTTGCTCAATTATGTCCAACTCTTTGTGACCCCATGTATTGTAGTCCATCAGGCTCCTCTGTCCAAAGGATTTTCCAGGCAAGAATACTGGAGTGGGTTGCCACTTCCTTCTCCAGGGGATCTTCCCAACTAAAGAATGCATAAAGTTGCTGTAGCAGTAATATAATTTTCATGTTCACTATAAACAGAAAACAGTGGTATATTCTGAAATCACATGAAACAAAGAGAAAACTACAAATCATTGATTATATTTGGATAAAGGTGGTTGGCATAAGCTACATAATATATACCTGCTTAAATATACATGGAAACACTAATTTGTCTGATGAATCACACTTGATAAGGACAATATCCTAAGTGAAGTTTAAACTAAAACAATCATTTCAGGAAAAAAATTCCATAATTAGATCTGTCATGAAAAGTTTAATTCAATCTTTCAATCTAAGATAGTCTAAAATGATTTTTACAATTTTACATCATTTACTGCAGAAAAACAATTGAACTAGAACTCTGCAGAGTCACAGATGCACATGAGTGTCCAATTTTCTGGATTTATGATGCAGATAAGAAAAGGGACAAGGTAAATTAATAAATGCTGTAATAAACACATGCAAGGCATGGACTGTTAGCAGTAATTACATCATTTTCCATCACATTCCACTGGCTAGTTCCAGTCTTGCTCCTCAGTGCAATGGATCTAGGAAATGAAGTTACCTGGGTGTTCAGGAAGAATAGGTATCTTTCAATTTAGTCGGTCAGTTGTGTCTGACTTTTTGCAACCCTATGGATTGCTGCACGACAGGCTTCCCTGTCCATTACCTATTCCCGGAGCTTGCTCAAACTCATGTCCATTGAGTCGGCGATGTTATCCAACCATCTCATCCTAATCGTCCCCTCCTCCTCCTGCCTTCAATCTTGCCCAGCATCAGGGTATTTTCCAAAGAGTCAGTTCTTCACATCAGGTGGCCAAAGTATTGGAGTTTCAGCTTCAGCAACAGTCCTTATGAATATTCAGGGCTGATTTCTTTTAGGATGGACTGGTTGGATCTCCTTGCAGTCCAAAAGACTCTCAAGAGTCTTCTCCAATGCCACAGTTGAAAAGCATCAATTCTTGGTTGCTCAGCTATCTTTATAGTCCAACTCCCACATCCATACATGACTACTGGAAAAACCAGAACTTGGACTAGACAGATTTTGTTGGCAAAGTAATGTCCCTGCTTTTTAATATGCTATCTAGGTTGGTCATAGCCTTTCTTCAAAGGAGCAAGCATCTTTTAATTTCATGGCTGCAGTCAATATCTGCAGTGATTTTGGAGCCCAGAAAAATAAAGTCAGCCACTGTTTCCGCTGTTTCCCCATCTTTTTGCCATGAAGTAATGGGACCAGATGCCATGATCGTAGATTTCTGAATATTGAGCTTTAAGCCAACTTTTTCACTCTCCTCTTTCAGTTTCATCAAGAGGCTCTTTAGTTCTTCACTTTCTGCCATAAGGGTGGTATCATCTGCATATCTGAGGTTATTGATATTTCTCCCAGCAATCTTGATTCCAGCTTCTGCTTCATCCAGCCTGACATTGTACATGATGTACTCTGCATATAAGTTAAATACACAGGGTGACAATATACAGCCTTGAAGTATTCCTTTCCCAATTTGGAACCAGTCTGTTGTTCCATGTCCAGTTCTAACTGTTGCTTCTTGGTCTGCGTACATATTTTTCAGGAGGCAGGTCAGGTGGTCTGGTATTCCCATCTTTAAGAATTTTTCATAATTTGTTGTGATCTACACAGTCAAAGGCTTTGGTGTACTCAATAAAGCAGAAGTAGATGATTTTCTAGAACTCTCTTGCTTTTGCTATGGTCCAATGGATGTTGGCAACTTGATCTCTGGTTCCTCTGCCTTTTCTAAATCCAGCTCAAACATCTGGAAGTTCACAGTTCATGTACTGTTGAGGCCTAGTTTGGAGAATTTTGAGCATTACTTTGCTAGTGTGTGAGCTGAGTGCAATCGTGTAGTAGATTGAACATTCTTTGGTATTGCCTTTCCTGGTTGCTTGAGGATGCCTTACAAATAGCTGAAAAAAGAAAAGAAGCTAAAGGCAAAGGAGAAAAGGAAAGGTATGCCCATTTGAATGCAGAGTTCCAAAGAATAGCAAGGAGAGATAAGAAAGCCTTCCTCTGTAATCAATGCAAAGAAATAGAGGAAAACAATAGAATGGGAAAGACTAGAGATATGTTCAAGAAAATTAGAAATACCAAGGGAAAATTTCATGCAAAGATGGGCATGTTAAAGGACAAAAATGGTATGGACCTAACAGAAGCAGATGATATTAATAAGAGGTGGCAAGAATACACAGAAGAACTATACGAAAAAGATCTTCATGACCCAGATAACCACGATGGTGTGATCACTCAACATAGAGCCAGACATCCTGGAATGTGAAGTGAACTGAGCCTTAGGAAGCATCACTATGAAAAAATCTAGTGGAGGTGATGGAATTCCAGTTGAGCTATTTCAAATCCCAAAAGATGATGCTGTGACAGAGGTACACTCAATATGCCAGCAAATTTGGAAAACTCAGCAGTGGCCACAGGACTGGAAAAAGTCAATTTTCATTCTAGTCCCAAAGAAAGGGATTCTTTGTTCTAGTTTGGACAAAGAATGATCAAACTATAGACAATTTCACTCATTTCACATGCTAGAAAAGTAGTGCTCAAAATTCTTAAGCTAGGTTTGTTTAGAGAAAATCTAAATGATCTATTCCATAGGCACTTAACCTTTACAGGGTTTTTTTTTTTTTTTTGTCTTCACTCTGTAATGGAGGTAATAAACCTCATATTGTTGTTTAGTTGCAAGTCATGTTTGATTCTCTGTGACTCTATGGACTATAGCCAGCCAGGCTCCTCTGTCCATAGAATTTCCCAGGCATGAATATTGGCATGGGTTGTCATTTCCTTCCAGGGGATCTTCCTGGGCCAGGGGTCAAACCTTCATCTCCTGTATTGGCAGGTAGATTCTTTACCACTGAGCTACAGGCAAGCCCAATAAACCTCATATTTAGTACTCAAAAAAAAAAAAAAGAGGAAATAAATGTTAAAGACCTTGTCTATTTACTTCAGAAAATATGTTTCACAAAACACAGAATATTTAAAGCTTTAACCTCCTATGACACAGGAGATAAAGAAGATGCTTCAGTCGGTATGCACAAAATGGGCTGAATCTGTTAATCATGAATACCTCACTCTATTATCTCTAAGTCACAGAAATAAAAAATTAAGCATGAAACAAAAGTCAAGTGAGAGAGTGAGCTATTGAAACCAGACATACTGAGTTGCTGATATACAAGTTTGCATTTTAGAGGAGAATTTTAGGAAATAAATATGTATGGCAAGTGTTATGGCAACCTATTTGAACTCTAAGGAAAAGTACTGTTATTCTTATCAAATTCAAATTTTCCATGTTTCATAATCTGACTTACAGGACTACATGAAGATAATAGCTATGTAGGGGTCTTCAGAACATTAACTAAAATATCAGAAGTTTATTGAATTCTCTATCAAATCAAAGTTGTAGAGAATCAGTAGACAGAATTTTGTTTTGACCACAAAACTGTCTATATTTTTAGACACTTAGCCTTGAGAATCTAAATTAAATGAATAAACTATTATTTAATAAAGGTACTGTTGTCCTATATCCTTTCTGTGGTGAGAGGGTGGGTGGTTAGAGGAACAATCAATCCCAGATATCTTGTCTGCTTCCTTTGAGAGTATCAGACCAGCAGTTGGTGAATATAGACTGTGAAGAAAGGGCAACAGAAAACAATTAATAAAGGAAATCTCTCAAAAGGAAATAAAATGTAGATCTGTACTTTTGAAAGACACAGACCAGTCAAAATACAGCTCTAGGAATTCCACTCAAGTTCTTGTCAATAATGTGTTAAGTATTGCATGCTGGGGGAAGTCATTGTGCTTTAAGAGGCTGGGGCCAAAAAACAAGAATAACATTCTTAAGCCATTGCCCTTTCCTAAAAGTGTATGAGTGGAAATCCAGTAACAGGTAGAAAAATAGAGATTTTATGTTTGGCCAAAACATATTCAGGTTATTGAGATGTCAGCTAGTTGTTTCTAAGAATTAAGCCGATATCATTATCTAAAGATTCAGAAAGAAGAGCCTAGAGCAAAAAGAGGCAGAAATTGTCAAATAGTTCTTCTAGATTCTAGAGATACATGGTCCCCACTTGATTGCATATTCCATGAATTCCTTTTGTATGCAATGGTAGAAAGTAAGGTTTTGGGAAGAGGGCACAGTAATTTAAGGAAAGAAATGATAGGAGGTGAAAGAAAACCAAAATCTCCTACATGGCATAACCCAGAATTGACTTGTTAACAAATTAAAGTTAGGCACCTTTTTCTTTTCAGGGGTTAAGCAGATAATGAATGGAAGTACAATATCTTCATGAGTAGACAATGGTTTTGTCAAGCAAGTTTGTAATTTCCTTGGTTCTGTCTCACCGCAGCAAAAATTTGAACTGACAGGTGGACCAGTGTTACAGCCTCATGTTACAGCTCAGTTTTATTTAGAAAGCAAAGGACAATATATCCTGCAGGGGTGAGGGCAGGGTCAACCCGAAAGAGGCAAAGAGAAGAGAAGCTCCTGGCTCAATTTTGGCTCCTGTTTTTATGTTTTTTTCTCCTCCCCCTAAGCTTGCTATATATAAATTGGGCTAGCCAGGAGGGCTGTTTGTTATACCTGAGATCTCACTCTGGTCCTCAGACTTTCCTTTGTTCTATTTTCATGGGCTTTTCCCATCTTTGTCTTTTAGCCACTGCCATTTTGGACTCCTTTTTCCTATTCTAACTACCTAACAGTTTCATTCAGTGTTTAATGGAGCTGAGTCCTGGGCAGAGAGTAAAGGTTGAAAGTAGGTTAACTATGTGGAAACAATAAATATCAGCATGTCAAAATCTAAGATGGTAATATAGTATCCAGAAATGGAGAGCTCTCTCAAGTGTCTACAAAGAAAAATTTAGGATGTTTTCCAATTCAGCATAATAACATCTAGTTTTTCCTTTCTTTTACGTCTTTTGTAGGTCCACACCATGGAATGACAGGAAAAAAAAAAAAAAAAAACACTCCAAGATTTCTTACAGTCTTCAAGTCTATAACACATCTCACATTATAAAAGTATATTGTTAGAATAATCAATAATATAGTTTCTTATTCATTCATTCAAAAACATTGATTAAGTCCCTAATAGATACTTAGGTACTAGGTGCTACAGATGCAATTATGAGCAAAATATCCAATGAGTAATCCTTGGAAGTCCCCTCTTACTTAATGTACTTACAAAATCCCTCCCAGGACTTCCTGCCACTTGCTTTGATGACTTAGATATTTCTGAGGATTTCCCTTGTTTCAAAACTAATCAAATGAAAGCAACATTTAACAAGGGCAAAACCAAATATGTCAATACCACATCAAAGCAAATAACATGGAGATGAATGAAAAACTATGAAAAATGTTACCTGTAAGCCAAGGTAGATAGCCAATTATTTATTATTCTATGGAATCTAGATCTTTTGTGACTATGACCCCAGACCCTAGCTTCTTGTAAAATTTCTTAGATAAGAGACATAACAATGATGAAGAGGGTGAACTGGTAAAATGCTAACCACTTTGACAGATCCTTTTACAATAGTCACACAGAAAGAAGCATAAAATGCTTTGGAGAGGCTGAGTTTATATTAACAGGAATTTTTATAAAGACAACATAACAATATCCTTGAAGATATTAAAGTAAGTTTTTGGTGTTGATGTTCAGCTTAGTTACTTACAAGTGAGAATATCAGTAACACTTATTTTCTTAAAAGCATTTTTATTAGAAAACTCAAGGTCTCCTGATATTTCTAATTTCAAATAATTGTTCACAATCAATTTTCTTTATACATTTGACAATATCTGGGAGTGAAATTCCTAGTGCAATTCCCTATGAGTTTGAGGTTGTATCTCTTTTTAAAATATTTCTTTTCTTTTTTTAAGAATTTTTTGGAATATTTATTCAAGATTGGATATTGTTCCTTTTAGGTTTGTAAGATAATGTATGCATGTGATAAAGACTACAAATTCCATAAAAGAATATGCAATGGAAGAATAATCCCCAATTTATCCTTTACCCACAATTCTCAGTTCTGATCCCTACTGGAAATGACAAAAATCTGGTTTGTGAATATCTATATTTCTCTATTTTCCTCAAAATATATATATAGGAAATTTTTTCACATCAGCCTTTAATAAGTCTTTTGAATTTGAAGAAAATAATATGCTGAACCATTGGAAATAAATAATAATAGGGCAACATGCATGGCTTCACATATTTAAAACCAAGTTTTTCTAAATGATAGCATGGTCTTGTAAACACACTGGTTCCACTATATTCCTGATTATTTTGACGTTTCATGTGTCAAGTAGTTTGAATATATAATTTTATAAAAAGAACTCTGTGTGTATGTGTGTGTGGCTAGCAGGGATGGGTATCATGGGGGATGTGAAAGGCTAAAGTATTTTTATTTATATTACCAAAATAGGTTGTTTCAAAGCAGAAACTGTGCAGATTGATAAAGAGCTGAATTTGAATCATTAGACAAATGACAAATGGATATCAGGGGAAAAAAAAACAGATAGATGATAGGGTTGCTTAGAATCAGAGATATTGATGACCTGTGTTTGTGTAATCAAACCACTGAAGAACAGTTCCCTTTGGTAAAATGCCTAGTGCAGTCTATTTTTATGGCCTAAGAGATGGCACTTTTAACCACTTTACTTAATAGACTGTTTCACAATCCATCTGATTTAATCATTTGGATATTGCTTCTCTGACAGTCAGCCTAACATTTTCTTTGCTTAATTTTATCTGACTTCTACTTTTACTCTTTTATCACATTATTCCAAAGAAATATGACTGGCAGGCTTTAATGGATGTAACTTGATGTATATCTTTAATCTGGGGCATTAAAATAATTAGGAAATTAAAACCATACGATCATTTCTTATCTGTCCCATTAATTGTCTTAAATATTCCTATTATGATTTCACACTGGTCCCATGAGTAATGATATAAGAAAGAATTCATTATATTATGGGGGAAAAATCCTACACATTTATTAGATTTATACCTATGGGTCAAAGTCCATTGCAATGTTATCCCTGATTAATATTATTTTACCTCTCTGAGTTGCAATTATGCTTTGCATAATGGGTGTTCAGGGTTCAGTACAATAAAAGAGTCATGGAGGTCATGGTTGAACAAGTGGAATGTGATGAGTAATAGCTCTAAGGTCTAGAGTAATATTTAATATAGACTCCATTATTTTCCTAATGTATGTATTATTCTTTTTATCTAGAAATTAGGACTTTATTAATGTTCAGTGACATCATGCTTCTTTTATCAAATGTAAGTCTGAGACCTTTGCATGACATGCTGAAAGAGTAGAAGTCCCAGGTTGTGATGCTGTTATATAAACTTTTATGTAATGAAAAGTTGAATTTTAATTTGAGTAAAAAAATAGATCATATAATACACATATCTTTGCAGTTCCTCCTTGCTAACTATTTCACTGATAACAGAAAAGAACCTTGAAGAACATTTATTCATTCACATTTCTTGTTTATAATTTGGTTAGTCAGCATTTCTTCAGGAACATTTCTCTCCTCCAGGGAAACAAATGAGAGTAGTTGGGAGGATATGGCAGCACTGGGTCCCCAAATCACAGCTGTATTCTTTTGCTGTTTGAGTTACTACATTCTTAGAAAACATATTGGAATCCCAAGATAGAACCAATTAAAAGAACATATGATTTAGCTATTGGACAGAGAAAATTTAGATAAAACGTTTGTCAGGATATAATACTGCCAAAAATAAATCTAACCTGGTGGGGCATAGAAGGGAGGTAGGATTTCTAGAAAACATTCCCAAAGAATCTCCCTATATAATCTTAGAAAATAATAAGCCCTGTTTTTCCAAGTTTCTTCTATCTGGGGTGATGGATGTCCTCTGACTGCACTTTTAAATATACTGTGTTCTCAGCCAATCCAGATACAGTTAGAAAATAAGTGGGTAACTCCAGATTCAGTGACTAATAGGGCAATGAATTCATTGTATTTCTCTTATCTTATAGAGCAATGAATTCACTGCATTTCTCATCTTATGGTATTTTACATACCCTGAAATTTAGTTCCTGTTATGTATGATCTGAATATTTGTGTCTCAGCAAATACTAATTCATATGCTGAAATTCTCATGCTCAATATGAAGGGATACATTTAGAAGGTATTTAATATCCTTTCAAAAGAGGCTTAAGAGAGCTCCTTTGCCCCTTACATCCTTCATGTGAGAATACAAGGAAAAGTCTGCTACCGGGAAGAAGGACCTCACCTAACCATGCTGGCACCCTGACCTCAAACATCCAACTTCCAGAACTGTGAGACATAAATTGCTATAGTTTACAAGATACCCAGTCTGGCACATTTTGTTATAGCATCCTGAAGGGACTAACTAAGACAGTTCCTGCAGACTACAACTCACTGGTTAAACCCACTTACTCTTAGCAACAACACAGTTTACCCATCCAGTCACTTTCTAATCTCCTAACCTGAGTATGAAATCTTGCTCCCTGTACCTCTAGTCCCTGGCATCCTTCTAATAAAGAAAAAGACTCAGAAAAAGAAGTGTTTGTTTTTTGTTTGTTTGTTTGTTTTTACCTGAATGTTACCTGTTCTTTGAAGCACAAGCTGGAATCAAGATTGCTGGGAGAAATATCAATAACCTCAAATAAGAAGATGACACCACCCTTATGGCAGAAAGCGAAGAATTAAAGAGCTTCTTGATGAAAGTGAAAGAGGAGATGAAAAATTTGGTTTACAGCTCAACATTCAGAGAACTAAGATCATGGCATCCGGTCCCATTACTTCATGGAAAATAGATGGGGGAAACCATGGAAACATTGAGAGACTTTATTTTTTTGGTCTCCAAAATCATTGCGGAGGGTGACCGCAGCCATGAAATTAAAAGACACTTGCTCTTTGGAAGAAAAGCTATGACCAACCTAGACAGCATATTAAAAAGAAGAGACATTACTTTACCAACAAAGGTCTGTCTAGTCAAAGTTATTTTTCCAGCAGTCACATATGGATGTGAAAGTTGGACCATAAAGAAAGCTGAGCTCTGAAGAATTGATGCTTTTGAACCCTGGTGTTGGAGAAGACTCTTGAGAGTCTCTTGGACTGCAAGGCGATCCCACCAGTCCATCCTAAAGGCAAACAGTCCTGAGTATTCACTGGAAGGACTGATGCTGAAGCTGAAACTCCAATACTTTGGGAATCTGATGCAAAGAACTGACTCATTGGAAAAGCCCCTGATGCTGGGAAAGATTGAAGGCAGGAGGAAAAGGAGATGACAGAGGATGAGATGATTGGATGGCATCACCAACTCAATGGACATGAGTTTGAATAAACGCCGGGAGTTGATAGACAGTGAGGCCTGGCGTTCTGCCGTCCATGGAGTCACAAAGAATCGGACACGACTGAGCGACTGAACTGAACTGAACTGTACCTATTCTTTAGAACATTATTTTCCAGAGCTATTGCCTATCACATTGACAGATTTAGCTTTTTTATAATTAGCCAAAATATACCTGAATTTGCTATGCCCATTTGTGTACTTTGCACTGTAAGTTTCTCCTGTCCTTCAGGTACCTGCAGCTAATTAACTTCTTCGGACTCTCTCCTATCTATAATGCCCAATTTGTCTCCTCTAAATACTCTCCTAGGATGACAAGGGTAGTACACTCTGACAGGGAGTTGCAGATTAGTGCTCATTTTCATTTAGCAAGTATTTTGCATATCAAGAGCTTAGGATTTCTCCAGAACATTAGGGAGATCCCTAACTCACTAAAGGTAATTGCTCAGTTTCACTGATGATTGATTTGAGTGGACATCATTTCTTGTCAGAGAATCTCTGAATGGGCAAATGCTATTGTCAGAGTGCTATATAATGTACCGTTTACAGAAAAAAATATGTTAGGAAAGTAAAAGTAGGAAATCTAGTCTAGCTTTAAAAAGAAGAGACAGAAACTTGGAAAGGATACATGACAAAGCTGAAATCTTAAAAAATGAATAGAATTTAATGAGGTGACAGGTACAGAGGGAAATGTATCTGAAAAAGAAGAAGGAAAAGAGTAAAACTGCCAATATGGCTTTACATTTTCCTCAGCTTGCAACAGGCTTTGTCCTGATTTTAGACCTCTTACTTCTTAGAGAATTTACTTTAGAAAATATAATTGCTAATTCCTTCCCTACCCAGTTCGACATGTACATCTTCTTCCAGTTTCCTGCCAGTTTTACAAACTAGGAATGTCAGGAATGACTTTCTCAAGGACCAGGGAGCCATCAGTTTGAAATCAAGGAGAGAGCCTTTCTTTATGCCAATCTCTGTGGGAGGGCAGAAGCCTAATCTAGATAAGAGATAATTAGGAAACACAGATGGTCAAACAACACTGACTGCCTCCCACACAATGTCCTCTAGTACTTTTCCATTAGCTCACCCCAGCTTTCCTGCCTTTTGTCTCTGAAATCCAGTTCAGTTTCTCTCTCCTACAGCAAGAGTCTTGAATACAATCTTTCTGGACTGTTTTCACTCTATCCAATGTAGTGTTTCTTTTATGCTGCTGCTACTACTGCTAAGTCGCTTCAGTCGTGTCCGACTCTGTGTGACCCCATAGATGGCACCCACCAGGCTCCCCTGTCCCTGGGATTCTCCAGGCAAGAACACTGGAGTGGGTTGCTATTTCCTTCTCCAATGTGTGAAGGTGGAAAGTGAAAATGAAGTCGCTCAGTCGTGTCTGACTCTTAGCGACCCCATGGACTGCAGCCTACCAGGCTCCTCCATCCATGGGATTTTCCTGGCAACAGTACTGGAGTGGGGTGCCATTGCCTTCTCCCGTTTCTTTTATAAAATTCAGCAAAAAATAGGCAACATGGTGCTGTTGAGGAACATAAGATGTCCGGTATGGCTATAGTATGGGGGATTCAAAGGAGCAGTTAGTAGTTTTTTATGTCGCTGGAGAAGGCAGAGCAACTTTCCTTTAGTAAGAATCTGTAGAGAGAATGACTCACTGTGAAATTTTTATCAAACTTCAGTAACTTAGGCCCTAAATGTCTGGTCCTGATGAATTCTCTCTAAATGCCAGGTTCCTCTGAACCATTAGGTTTTAACCACTTGCTCAATTCAGCATAAGCTATTCTCATCACTCTCTATTAAAATGTAAAAAAAAGAAAGAAAGAAAGAAAGAAATGCTAATCTGAGGTTTTGAATTTTATATTAAAGTGAAGCATTTATATAGCAATATTCAGAATGTATCTGCAATGAGAGATCTAAAAGACACATATATTCAAACAGATTGTCAATTTCAATGTTTTCAGAACTCATACCTTTTCTACTAGTTAAGACTTTTCAACTATTGGTATCCTTTAATATCTCTTCATTTACATATATATATATAATATCTTACACAGTTAAGAGATTTTTCATTATTTTCAAAGTATACTCATTTATTTCATTTATATTACTGTTAGATTATAGAATCACTCAGTTGTGCCTGACTCTTTGTGACTCCATGAACTGTAGGCCATGAGTCTCTTCTGTCCATGAGGATTTTCCAGGCAAGAATATTGGAGTTGGTTGCCATGCCTTCCTCCAGGAGATCTCCCCAACTCAGGGACTGAACTCAGGTCTCCTGCATTGCAAGCGGATTCTTTACCATCTGAGCCACCAAAGAAGTCCATGAATACTGGAGTGGGTAGCTTCTCCACTGAAGCATCCCAAACTTTCTGGTGGAAGTTTCCCTGGTGGCTCAGCTGGTAAACAATCTGCTAGAGACCCGGATTTGATCCCTGATTTGGGAAGATCCCCTGAAGGAGGGCATGGCAACCCACTTCAGTATTCTTGCCTGGAGAATCCCCAGAGAAGCCTGGTGGACTACATTTCATGGGGTTCACAAAGAGTCGGACACAACTGAGCGAATATATATATTCGCTCAGTATATATATATATATTACAATTAAGAGACTTTTCATCATTTTCAAAATATACTCATTTATCTCATTTATATTACTGTTAGATGATAGAATCACCTCTGAAATTTCTTTTTTTAATTAATTTTAGTGCATTATAGTTGCTTTACAATGTTGTCTTAGCTTCTACTGCATATCAAAATGAATCAGCTATATATATATATACATATATCCACTCCCTTTCGGATTCTCCTCTCAATTTGAAAACCACAGATCATTAAGTAGAGTTTCCTGTGCTATACAATATGTTTCTATCAATCTTTTATTTTATACACTGTATCAATAATGTATATGTGCCAATCCCAATCTCCCAATTCCTCCCACCCCACACCCTTCCCTGCTTGGTATCCATACATTTGTACCCTATATCTGTGTTTCTAGTTCTGCTTTGCAGACAGGGTCATCTATACCATTTTTCTATATTACACATATATGCATTAATATATGATACTTGCTCTTCTCTTTCTGACTTCACTCTGTATGACACTGTCTAGGTCCATCCATATCTTTACAAATGACCCAATTTCATTTCTTGTTATGACTGTGTAATACTCCATTGTATATATGCATCACATCTTTTTTATCCATTCCTTCATTGATAGATATTCAGGTTGTTTCCATGCCCTGGCTACCGTAAATAGTACTGTTGTGAACACTGGGCTGCATGTGTCATGTTGAATGATGATTTTCTCAGGGTATATGACCAGTAGTGGGTTTGCTGGGTCATAGGATAGTTCTATTTTTAGTTTTTAAAGGAAACTCTGTACTGATTTCCTTAGTGGCTGAACAAATTCACATTCCTACCAACAGTGTAGGAGGATTCCTTTATTTTTCACACCCTCTCCAGCATTTATTTGTAGATTTTTTGATGATGGCCATTCTGACTGGTATGAGGTAGTACCTCATTTGCATTTCTCTAGTAATTAGTGATGTTGAGCATCTTTTCATCTGTTTGATGGTCATCTGTACATCTTTGAAGAAATGTCTATGTAGGTTTTCCACTCATTTTTAAAATAATTATTTATGTATGTAGTTTTCATTTATTTTTGGCTACACTGGTTCATTTCTGGGCATGAGCTTTCTCTAGTTGCAACAAGTGGGTGCTACTCTCTAGCTGTGGTGTGCAGGCTTCTCGGTGCAGTTGCTTCTTTTGTTGCAGAGCACAGGCTCTAGAGCACGTGGGCTCAGTAGTTGTGGTACAAGGGGGCTCCAGCAGCATGTGGAATCTTCCTGGACCAGGGATCAAACACATGTCCCCTACACTGGCATTGGCAGGTGGATTCTTAACCACTGGACCACCAGGGAAATCCCCTGCCCATTTTCTGATTGGGTTGTTTGGAATATTTTGGGGATAAATCCTTCATCAGTTGCTTCATTTGCAAATATCCCATTCTGAGGGTTGTCTTTTTGTCTTATTCATGATTACCTTTGCTGTGCAGACACTTTTAAATTTAACTGGGTCTCATGTGTTTATTTTTGTTTTTATTTTCACTGCTCTAGGAGGTGGGTCAAAAAAGATTTTGCTGTGATTTATGTCAAAGATTATTCTGTATCTTTTAGTTTTATAACTGGCTAGGCATAATAAAAGCTAATAAATTGAGATTTCATAAACCAAGTATTATCTATTTCTCATAACATTGCTAAGCTATGCTATGCTAAGTTGCTTCAGTTGTGTCCGATTCTGTGCGACCCCATAGACGGCATCCCACCAGGCTCCCCCATCCCTGGGATCCTCCAGGCAAGAATACTGGAGTGGGTTGCCATTTCTTTCTCCAATGCATAAAAGTGAAAAGTGAAAGTCCCATGACATTACTTTGATATTATTCACTAATAAGGTAACTAATTCAAATGGTTGCCTACTTTGCTATATTCTCTTTTCTCTATTCTAAATACTTAGATTTGATCTATTTTTTAAAAATATTCATTTAGTGAAAATTTAGTGAAAATACAGTACCATAATAAAGATGGTAAAGTACCAACGAGGAAGAATCCATAAAACATTTCCCCTCAGCCTTTCCTTATACCTCACTGAAAAAAAATACTTCTGTGATTCTGGTGGTTGGTGGTGGTTTAGTTGCTAAGTCGTGTCTGACTCTTGTGATCCCATGGACTGCAGCCTGCCAGCCTCCTCTGTCCATGGGGATTCTCTAGGCAAGAATACTGGAGTGGGTTGCCAGTTCCTTCTGTGATTCTATGGTTAGGCAAACTAAAAGAATGTATTTTACCATAATAGAATAGGGAGGTTTGCTTATGCAAAAGGAAGGAGTTAAGCTATGATTCTCAATTCTGGTTTCACTCAAGAGTCACAAGGGAGAGCTTTTTACATACTTCAGAGCATGAGTCACATCTACAGTGATACAAATTTAATTGTTTTGTGGTAGAGTTAGGTTGTTAAAATACACACTTCACGTATGTATTTTCTGTATCTTGTGGGGAATCTAATGTCCTGCCACAGTTGTGCAAACTGATTAAAGGTAGAGTCTGTGCACGGTGATCTCTCCTAGTATTTCTACTTTATTTCCAATCTGGGGAAAAAAAAAAAAAAGTAGTGTTTTTCTTTCTCTTTATTGACTGCTTCCCAAAGCAGGAAAGAAATGGTAGTACTATGCCATATATTGGGGGGCATATCTCAGACAACTGTCTAAAATTAGTTCTGTTTTATTTTTCTAAACTAAAATACCTCTCTGCCAATTAGATTACCATGACTAAGCAAACTGGTTTCTTGCTGTACTGTAGTCTAGTTTAATGAAATTCTATAAGTTATATATGGCTAACATCTCCATAAGTAACATTATACTCTTTGCCATAATTTTATATATATATAGATTTCTCCCATTTAGATGGGATGAAATTATACATTCTGCATTATACAGTTAAAATCCTTTCACACAAAATGAAGAGTCAGTTTTTCCCAATCTGTATATCTGAATAAGAAATACTAATTGATGCCTTTTCTTTCAGGAGTCCGGAGAGGTTGAGATCATTAAAATGAAACATGTTTAGTTTTCCAAAATTTGGTTTATTTATGTGTGCATACAGATTATATGGGTTTCCCAGGTGGCACCAGTGGTACAGAATCCACCTGCCAGTGCTGGAGATATAAGAGATGCAGCTTTGAGCCCTGAGTCAGGAAGATCCCCTGGAGAAGGGCATGGCAACCCTTATTCTTGCCTGAAGAATCCCATGGACAAAGGAGCCTGGTGGGCTAGAGTCCATGGAGTCCCACAGACTTGGACATGACAGAAGCAACTTAGAACACATGTACAAATAAACCAGGAAATAGGGGAAAGAGTAGAGACTCAACTTGAAGAAACTTCGATAGATGACAACACAGTTGAGAACCAAATCTGGTCCCAATCTAACACATTACAGCATTAAGAAAATAACAGGATCAAGTTTGCCTATGAGATATAAACTTGAGAAGAATCACATCAGAAAATCCTGTCAAATTTTATACTGGAATCATGACAATGAATAATTTACCAAGATAATGAGGTTACTCCTTAATATCTTTTGTTATCCCTTCAATATACTTTCTATATTGTTTTATATCCAACTAATTATAGAAGAGAGCTGAAAAAGCTTTCTCTTTCTCTTTAAGGAATTGCTAATCAGATAACTTCTAATGAGACCCTTCCCTGAGCACCCCGTATAAGTAGGGTCCTCAATCTTATTCTGTATAACTAGTGATTATTGTTTACTTCACAACAGTTGTTGGTAAGTATACACTTATTTATTCATTTTCCTTGCTTAGTACCTTTTTCTTCACTAGAAAACCAGCTCTTTAGAGCTGAGAAGAAAAGTCCTTTGATTTACCAATGTGCCTAACAGTCTACTTGGATTTAGAGATGTTCAATAAAATGTCTTGAATGGGTTATCAATCAGTCACCTCAACATATATTCCCTCTATATCCCCCAAACATTAGAGTAGTATGAAACAGTTTTAACACTGCAATAATGGAAAAATGTAATAAAAATGCCTAAGAATATGCATATACTAATAAAAAGAAAAAAATGAGAATTGAGAGCCATTAAGCCATTATCAGAATGGCATGCAAAATACTTATTTCTTTTATTACCATGTTATTATTCTACTGACCAGAAGAGTTAAAAATGATTTTTGAATTCATTTAACTGACTTATGAGTAACAGCTCACAAGTAAATTTAATCTGCTTTGGTACTCCTGCCAAAATTGGGGGAAAGTTTTAGCACTAGAAGCTTAAAAAAAATGCTACCAAAAGAACAGGAACTGAAAAATAAGTTCTTTAAAATGCAGAAGTAACCAGACTAAAGAAAGACATCAATACCCCTCCAAATGAAGCATTGAATCATTGAAAAAATAAGAAATTAAAGAAGGTCCTAGCAGGATAATTGAAAGTTCTTTATAAAATTTGACCCATAACTACAAACCTAATGCATTTCATCAAGTCCAGAAATGGGGGAAGAAAATTTATAAAAGATAATAGAATACAAACAGATAAAACACTAACACTCAAAATGTTATGATTATCATGAAAATAAGAGATCACCTGCCTGGAGAATTCCATGGATAGAGGAGTCTGGCAGGTTACAGCCCATTGGGTTGGAAAGAGTTGGACATGACAGAGCAACGAATACTTTCACTATATTGATTCCACCCTGCGCCACAGTCGTTGTAAGACTTATGTATTAGCTCCTTTGTAACTTAACAACAACTATGAGATAGATACTATTATCAATAATATGTTAAAAATAAGAAAGCTAAGGCACAAAGAGAGAAATTAATTTGCCTAAGTTCTCACATGAAGTAATTACAGAACCAAAGTTAAATCTGGGTAATGCCAATCTCTTTCCAGTTGAATTGGTGTTAAAAATATATTCCAATCAGCTCTTCAGCTTAAGATCTGATAGAAGGATATGGATTAAAATGCAGCAAAAATTCAGGGAATTGATTTTTCTAGAGAACATACTTTTCAAGTTTACAGTGAGTTTTCAGATGTAACAAAAATATACAGTGTTCTAGCAAATAAAACATTGATAATTTGGATTTTATTAAAATTAAAGAACTTCTATACTATGAGAGACACTATTAAGGGAATAAAAAAGAAAAGCTATAGACAGAAAATATTTGCAAAACACTTATAAAATAGAGGGTTCTATCTAAAATAGACAAAGAAACTTTAAACTTCAATAAAAAAAATCCAATCAAAAATGAACAAAAGATCTTAACAGCTATATCACCAAATAAGATATACAATCGGAGAAGGCAATGGCACCCCACTCCAGTACTCTTGCTTGGAGAATCCCATGGACGGAGGAGCCTGGTAGGCTGCAGTCCATGGGGTCGCTAGGAGTCAGACACGACTGACGCGACTTCACTTTGACTTTTTACTTTCATGCATTGGAGAAGGAAATGGCAACCCACTCCAGTGTTCTTGCCTGGAGAATCCCAGGGACAGGGGAACCTGGTGGCCTGCCGTCTATGGAGTCACACAGAGTCGGACACAACTGACGCGACTTAGCAGCAGCAGCAGCAAGATATACAAATTACATAGAAGCTTATAAAAACTACACATAATTTATAATTAGGAATTGTAAAATAAAACAATAATCAGAAATTGTAAAGTAAAACAATAATGCTTATCAATTACAAAGGATACACCAAATACAAAATAATGATAAAACAGATGGAGCAACGGGAACTCTTATTTATTACTGGTGGGAAAGCACAATGATATAGTCACTTTAGGGTACACTTTAGGAATTACTAGAAAAACTAACTATATTTTTACCATAAAATCCAGCAATTGAGGTAATAACTGTTTTGAAAGTGCATGGCTACACAAAACCTGCATGTAAATGTTTATAGAACCTATAAACTGTCAACAACTGAAAGTAAGTGGGGGCTTCCCGGGTGGCTCAGTGGTAAGGGATTCCCCCGTCAATGCAGCAGACACAGGAGACACCGGTTCAATCCCTGGATCAGGAAGATCCCCTGGAGTAGGAAAAGGCAACCTTTCCCAGTATTCTCACCTGGAAAATCCCATGTACAGAGAAGCCTGGCAGGCTGCAGTCCATGGGGTTATAGAGTTGGGTGTGACTGAGCAACCGAGCACGCAGGAGCAAAAGCAAGGAAGATATTTTTCAGTAGGTGAATAAATAGACAAACTGCGATACAAACATAGAATGGAATATTATTCAATAATAAAAAGAAATGAACTCTAAATCTAGAAAGAGACATGTGGAAACTAAAATGTATATTGCTAAACTAAAGAAGCCAGTCTGAAAAAGCTTTATGCTGGATAATTTCAATTATTTTATGAACTTCAATTTGCATGATGGGAAACACAACATTATAGAGACCAAAAAATCAGTGGTTGCTAGTGGTTTAGGGCAAAACTAGCTAATCATGGCGCTAGTGGTAAAGATCTCTCCTGCCAATGCAGGAGACATAAGAGATGTGAGTTCAGTCCCTGGGTCAGGAAGATCCCCTGGAGGAGGTCATGGCAACCCACTCCAGTACTTTTGCCTGGAGAATCCCATGGACAGAGGAGCCTGGCAGGCTACACTCCATAGGGTCACAGAGTCAGACACTAATGAAGCGACTGAGCACATTGAACACCAGGATCAAAATAGCGCCCTTCTCCAAACATATCCCAAATCTCTTTCTTGCTTTCCGCCATAGCATTTATAAATACATATTTTATTTATTTAATATTGTGTAATGGCATCCTACTCCAGTACTCTTGCCTGGAGAATCCCATGGATGGAGGAGCCTGGTAGGCTACAGTCCATGGGGTCGCTAAGAGTCGGACACGACTGAGCAACTTCACTTTCACTTTTCACGTTCATGCATTGGAGAAGGAAATGGCAACCCACTCCAGTCTTCTTGCCTGGAGAATCCCATGGACGGAGAAGCCTGGTAGGCTGCAGTCCATGGGGTCGCACAGAGTCAGACACGACTGAAGCGACTTAGTAGTAGTAGTAGTAGTAGTATATATCTCTTTCACTAGAAAGCAAGCTCTATGAAAACAGAACAGTTTTGTTCCCTATAACAGTACTTAGAATAGAGCCCAGCTTGTGTTAATCATTTCATAAATACATATTGAGTGAATGAATAAAAGTATTTTTGCCTTACATATGAAAGCATTTCCATTCTAAATTCATGTTTATTGCTTTACAGAGCATCCTGTACCATTATTATGGAAATTTATCTAAATTTAATTAATGTTAAATAATAGGTTTTGACAAAAAAAGACTGTAAATACTAATTTTATTCATAAATTTCTTGTATATATAAAACATTAAATTTGAGAGAATTAATTTTCTAATGCAAATTTAATTTACATGAATTTTAAGGAAATAAGAACACTTCAATTGTAGCATACAAAAATTATTTGAATAGGTAAAACCACATTCTCTAAGTATCCTAAATTAGCTTTCATTCATGGCTTACCACAATCAAAATCATAATATTCATTAGATTAAAGGGTTCCTCCTTTGCTCTGAGGTTTTTTTTTGGCCATGAAGAAAATAATAAGATTATTATTATTACTTATTAGTTTTCATAATTTATATACTTTAAAAACTTTAATATATTCATGCAAATATATTTAATTGCCCTGGGCAGCAGATTACACTTCAATTAACTTCTCTTATTCTAGACCTTTTAGTTTAGTTCACAGGTAGACTAGATGAATGGGTATGTAGAAGTCACTGGTTACACTCAGTTAATTTATAATATAATATAAATGAGCCTTAGGTTGCATTTTAATCTGGTTCCCTAAGAACCTGACCGAAGTACCAAACTACACAGTAGAGCTGCCTCTCAATGTCCCATATCTCAAATGCATTATGTCCTAAACTGAACTCACTACTTTTGTTTCCTCACACCACTTCAACTCTGCCCTCCTCTGTTATTTCCACATAACAACTCAGACTAGAAACTTAAAATCACAGCCAATTCTTTCCTTCATCATCTTTGAAGACAAATAATACTGTTTTTAGCTATGAATATTGTTTTAAACTATTCCTACTCTCTGCCTCATCTGCCACTGAACCAGACCTCAGTTTTTGCCAGGACAATTGCAGGAACCACCTAACTCATTTTCCTACAATCTATCCTTCACACTGCCTTAAGATGGATTTTTCCAAAACACATGTCTCAGCAAGCCATTCCCCTGCCTAAAAATCTTAAAATAGTTCCTGATTGCATACTAGCAATTCAAAATACATGGTATGCCAGATAAATCCATCACAATTTTAGTCTAGATAATCTTTTTACATGACTATTGTCTGCTTCTGTATGTTCACATCTTCACACAGAATTCTCTGTCTTAAGCATATTTCCTTTGCATTGAATATCTTTACTTTCTTATCATGCTCAGGATCCTTTTCAATCAGCATAAATATAATTTCTTAAATACCTCCTCCAATTCTCCCAGAATTATTTCAATCTCTTTGCTCCTGTGGTAATCTTATATGTATCTTTACTTTAGATTTCATTAAACTACATTGTAACTGAGTCAATGCATCTGTTCTGCTGCTGCTGCTGCTAAGTCGCTTCAGTCATGTCCGACTCTGTGCGACGCCATAGACGGCAGCCCACCAGGCTCCCCCGTTCCTGGGATTCTCAAGGCAAGAACACTGGAGTGGGTTGCCATTTCCTTCTCCAATGCATGAAAGTGAAAAGTGAGTGAAGTCGCTCAGTCGTGTCCGACTCTTAGCGACCCCATGGACTGCAGCCTTCCAGGCTCCTCCATCCATGGGATTTTCCAAGCAAGAGTACTGGAGTGGGGTGCCATTGCATCTGTTCTACTAGGCCAAAAATGGCAGTTTATCTTTGTTTTCCCTATATCTAGTACAGTACCTGGTACACACATACTATGTAGTAAATATTTCATTTTGATTATTATACTTATAATCTAGAATTTTATTGATATTTTACAATATTTTCTTTTTATTGTTTTCTATTTGCTGAGACATTGCCCTTGCACCTTCCTTTACTTCTTTAGACATGATTTTCTTTACTGCTTCACAACTATTTAGACTATGATCGTTGAAATCTTTATTAAATCTGACATCTGGTCCCTCTCAAAGACAATTTGTACTTTCTACCATTTTTCTTGGGTTTGGATCCTCCTTTCTTCTATTTTTCTTGTATCAAAAATGTTTTTGTAGAAAACTGGGCAATTTATACCATATGTTGTAGATTCTTATATCACTCCCTGCTCCCCCATCTAAGGGCTTGTCAGTGTTTCCTTGTTGCTTTGTGTAATGCCTACCTCAAGTATTTCGGAGAAGGCAATGGCACCCCACTCCAGTACTCTTGCCTGGAAAATCCCATGGATGGAGGGTACTGGTGGGCTGCAGTCTATGGGGTCGCTAGGAGATGGACACAACTGAGCGACTTCACTTTCACTTTTCACTTTCATGCATTGGAGAAGGAAATGGCAACCCACTCCAGTGTTCTTGCCTGGAGAATCCCATGGACAGAGGAGCCTGGTGGGCTGCCATTCTGCTTGTAGTCTGACAGCATTCTCCAGAGTGTACAGCCTTGGACATGCACACAATCATGTGAAATTTATTTGATTTTCTTAAATAATCTCCCTATTTTCTGTATTCTCTTAAAATTTGAGGAATTTAAGTAATAATTTTAACAAATTATGATTGCTTTTCTGGGGAAATTGGTCACAAAGCTGTTTATGGTATCTTTTCAGGAGCATATTTTCTATATTTTATAAACTTATAACAAAATCTCCGAGTATTTTAATAACAAAAATGCACTTTTGTTTTAATTTTCTAGAAAACTGACTTGTAGCAAACTTACAGAACCAATAAGAATTAACATATAAAAGTATTTTAACTGTTGAGATAATAGAGTAAATCCTACTGAATACTAAATATTTAATTTGCTACATGATTTTCAGATTTGAGTATTTGCTCTGTTTTGGAATTACTAATTAAGTAGGTAGCTTTTCCTTCAAAATACCGAAATGACAATAGGATGGACATTAGGTAATTGAAGATGAGAGATGCATCTTATACGTATTTAATACTGTCTTGGTGTTATAGAAATGTACAACTGCTATGTATTATCAATGAATGAAAATGATAAGTGAAACAATATCTAACATTATTTTTGGATTTAACAGCTCACAGTTTGGCAAGGATCCAATATATAGTCTTTGAAATAAAAATGGAGTAATAGAACAGGTTCAGATGCAGGAGGATAGAACAGTTTATAGAAAGACATATTTGAGAATTAAGTTCTGTGAACAAGTATAAAATCAAGTTTGGTCAAATATAATAGAGAAATAAGACCAGTATCTAGAACCAGTAGATTGTTGGAAATAAATTATCACATTATTGTGTCTAGTGTAGAAACCCAAATTCACAAATAATCAATATGGCTAAGATCAAATAAAACCACATGGTTATTAGCAAGGCATTGAAAAGCTGAGGCCTTGAATTAGTTACGTAACTGCCTTTATTTAAGAACAGCTGCCCTGAAAGACCAATGCCTCCATTCCCATCAATCATCTCTCAAACTATATCATAAGTGTACTATGTCCCAGTCAACAGACAAGACCCTCATCTTGTACATATTTTTGTACAGCCCATGAAGAGTAGCTTAGTTTATTTTATATAATAGTGTTCCCCAAAGTATATTCCATGGGACACTAGTCACATTATTTAGTAGTTGCAAAAGGCTTATTTTTTAAAAATAAGTTTGATAAACATCATGTTATAGCTTATCTTGAAGAAATTAAAAAATCTGATACAAGTTCCACAATACAAGGATACTATTTTGTGTTTTAATAAATACCTTACATACTCTTTTGATTACAGTGCTCTTTTTATATAGTAAACATTAAAATTTCTAGGATATCTCCTGTGCATACTTCATAAAACTCTGTTGAATATACTGAATACTCAATATATGTTTGGACATTACTTTCAATGACTAAAAAATATTTTTGAATGTCTTCATTGTATGAATCATTGTACAGGGTACTTAATGTATAATGAAAGGCAAATAAACTTGAATAATATTCTATTATTGCATAAATATAATAACTTCATATATCCTTATATAGAGTGAAATTTAAATATTTTATTTTAAATTTATTTATTTTAATTGGAGGCTATTTACCTTACAATATTGTAGTGGTTTTGCCATATATTGACATGAATCAGCCATGGGTGTACATGTGATCCCCTTCCTGAGCCCCCCTCCCACTTCCCTCCCCATCCCATCCCTCTAGGTCATCCCAGTGCATCAGCCCTGAGCACACTGTCTCATGCAATGAACCTGGACTGGAGGTCTGTTTCAAATATGATAATATACATGTTTCAATGCTATTCTCTCAAATTATCCCACCCTTGCCTTCTCCCACAGAGTCCAAAATACTGTTCTATATATCTGTGTCTCTTTTGCTGTCTCGCATATAGGGTTATCGTTACCATCTTTCTAAATTTCATATATATGTGTTAATATACTGCATTGGTATTTTTCTTTCTGGCTTACTTTACTCTGTATAATAGTCTCCAGTTTTATTCACCTCATTAGAGCTGATTCAAAGGTATTCTTTTTAATGGCTGAGTAATATCCCATTGTGTATATGTACCACAGCTTTCTTATCCATTCGTCTGCTGATGGACATCTAGGTTGCTTCCGTGGCTTGGCTATTATAAACAGTGCTGCGATGAACATTGGGGTACATGTGTTTCTTTCGATTCTGGTTTCCTCCGTGTGTATGCCCAACAGTGGGATTGCTGGGTCATATGGCAGTTCTATTTCCAGTTTTTTAAGGAATCGCCACACTGTTCTCCATAGTGGCTGTACTAGTTTGCATTCCCACCAACAGTGTAAGAGGGTTCCCTTTTCTCCACACCCTCTCCAGCATTTATTGCTTGTAGACTTTTGGATAGCAGCCATTCTGACAAGGGTGAGATAGTACCTCATTGTGGTTTTGATTTGCATTTCTCTGATAATGAGTAATGTTGAGCATCTTTCCATGTGTTTGTTAGCCATCTGTATGTCTTCTTTAGAGAATGTCTGTTTACTTCTTTGGCCCATTTTTTGATTGGGTCATTTATTTTTCTGGAATTGAGCTGCAGGAGTTGCTTGTATATTTTTAAGATTAATTATTTGTCCGTTGTTTCATTTGCTATTATTTTCTCCCATTCTGAAGGCTGTCTTTTCATATTGCTTATAGTTTCCTTCATTGTGCAAAATCTTTTAAGTTTAATTAGGTTCCATTTATTTATTTTTGCTTTTATTTCCATTACTCTGGGAGGTGGATCATAGAGGATCCTGCTATGATTTACATCAGAGAGTGTTTTGCCTATGTTTTCCTCTAGGAGTTCTATAATTTCTGGTCTTAAATTTAGATCTTTAATCCATTTTGAGTTTATTTTTGTGTATGGTGTTAGAAAGTGTTCTAGTTTCATTCTTTTACAAGTGGTTGACCAGTTTTCCCAGCACCACTTGTTAAAGAGATTGTTTTCTCTCTATTGTATATTCTTGCCTCCTTTGTCATAGATTTAAATATTAATTTTAAATATTAAAAAAATAGTTAAATATTAAATTTAAATATTTTCTATTGACTTTTCTTAACAAAGAACAAGACTTTTCAAAATGCTTTTATGACTGCTGTCTGTAAAGCACAAAGCTGTCAATATAAAAGTAATATTAGAATCTGAACATGTTTTACTATCCATACTATCCATTATGTGCTTATTTTATTAATTACAGCTAGCACAAGAAAACTATCTGCATTAAAATAGAAATATTTCTGATTCAGAGATCAAAGGGCCTTTTGAGCTAAGACAGTGAAGCAAAACATCATTTAGTGCAATTCTTGATATTAATTCTGAGTCTGAGAAGAAAATTTAGAAAACCCAATGTCACATATTAGTACAGCCAAACAGTAAAAGACACAGCTTTCAAAAAAAAAAAAGACACAGCTTTCATCTTCAATGCATTTCATTGATACTAAAATGCTTCTCTAAATTTTGCTTGTATGAATAGATTGTTATTTTAAAAAAAGCATAAACAAGAAGTGTTTATTGCAAATTACACTACAAAAGGACATTCAAGTTAAATATATTTTAGTTTAGGTACATTGCATATAATTTCATAGTTTTTTTTTTTTCATAATACAAATGCTTAATGCCAGTGAGGGAGGTGATATACAATCCTATAAAGCCTTCCTGAAATCCAAACTGCCTGTCTGCTAGAGAGTCAGGTGATTTAATGTCTTAGAAAACAATTGAACGTTGCCCCCTATAACCCTATTTGTCAAGGATAACAACGTTTAGAATTGAGTGATCAACTCTAGCTCCATCAATAAATATACTTATGGAACTTAAAATTAAAACTATCCTCTCAATCCCCTTTTCCACCTAAAAAATCTCATGAACCAGATTATAAAATAGATCTCAGTCGTCACATTCTCTTATTCAGTAATGTCCACCAATGTTTACCTGTATTTCCCTTGCCTTTCAACATTTAGCTTTCAATGTTTGGACAGGGAGGCCTGGTGTGCTGCGATTCATGGGGTCACAAAGAGTCAGACACGACTGAGCGACTGAACTGAACTGAACTGATATTTTGAGTCTGTACAAAGTTGTTGTTGCTGAACCTGTTAGCTTTTCACCTGAAGGGGGACCACAGTGCTACCTTTAGTACCAAGATACTTGACCAATTCATGTCTATCTCCAAACAATAGGAATTCACATGTATAAGCTAGAATGAAACTTTCTGAGACAAATATTTTGGAATTACATTATGAAAATTGATGTGTCAAGATATTCATCTGAGACTATCCCTGGTGGCACTGGTAATAGGAAGAGTCTAAAATTGGGAGACAACTGGGGAATACTACAATGAAGTAGGCTCCTGTGATCTGTCATATAGGAGCCTTCTGGGGCATCCCTGGTGAATCAAATGGTAAAGAATCTGCCTGCAATGCAGGAGACTTGAGTTCTCTCTCTGGCTGGGAAGATCCCCAGGAGAAGGGAATGGCTACCCACTTCAGTATTCTTGCCTAGAGAATCCCATGGACAGAGAAGTCTAGCAGGCTACAGTCCATGGGGTTGCAAAGAGTCAGACATGATGGAGCAACTCTGACTTTCATTTTTCATAGGAGCCTTCTGGGTGCATTTTAAGTTACGTCCTATGATATCTCAAGCATGGTGATATAAAAAGTAAGCAGGAGAAATAATGTCAACAAGATGGATGAATAAGATATTTATTGACATCCCTCCTCAACAACAGTTTGGTACTCATCCAAGGATAAAAGTACCTTTGTGAAAGTTAAAACAGCCAGTTTAGTTCTGTAGCTCAGTCATGTCCGACTCTTTGCGATTCCATGGACTGCAGCATACCATGCCTCCATGTCCATCACCAACTCCCAGAATCTACTCAAACTCATGTCCATTGAGTCAGTGATGCCATCCAACCATCTCATACTCTGTCATCCCCTTCTCCTCCCACCTTCAATCTTTTCCAGCATCAATGGCTTTTCCAATGAGTCAGTTCTTCTCATCGGTGGCCAAAGAATTGGAGCTTCAGCTTTAGCATCAGTCGTTCCAAAGAATATTCAGGATTTATTTCCTTTAGGATGGACTGGTTGGATCTCCTTGCAGTCCATGGGACTCTCAAGAGTCTTCTCCAACACCACAGTTCAAAAGCATCAATTCTTCAGTGCTCAGCTTTCTTTATAGTCCAACTCTCACATCCATACACGACTACTGGGAAAGCCATAGCTTTGACTAGACAGACCTTTGTTGGTAAAATAATGTCTCTGCTTTTTAATATGCTGTCTACCTTGGTCATAACTTTTCTTCAAGGAGCAAATATCTTTTATTTTCATGGTTGCAGTCACCATCTGCAATGATTTTGGAGCTCAAAAAGATAAGGTCTGTCACTGTTTCCATTGTTTCCCCATCTATTTGCCATGAAGTGATGGGGCCGGATCCCATGATCTTAGTTTTCTGAATGTTGAGTTTTAAGCCAACTTTTTCACTCTCCTCTTTCGCTTTCATCAAGAGGCTCTTTAGTTCCTCTTCACTTTCTGCCATAAGGATGGTGTCATCTGCATATCTGAGGTTACTGATATTTCTCCCAGCAGTCTTCCAGCTTGTGCTTCACTGAGCAAGCATTTCGCATGAGTACTCTGCATATAAGTTAATTAAGCAGGGTGACAAAAAACAGCCTGATGTACGCCTTTCCCAATTTGGAACCAGTCTGTTGTTCCATGTCCAGTTCTATCTGTTGCTTCCTGACCTGCATACAGGTTTCTCAAGAGGCAAGTCAGGTGGTCTGGTATTCCCATCTCTTGAAGAATTTTCCAGTTTGCTGTGATCCACACAGTCAAAGACTTTGTCGTAGTCAATAAAGCAGAAATAGATGCTTTTCTGACACTCTCTTGATTTTTTGATGGTCCAATGAATATTGGCAATTTGATCTCTGGTTCCTCTGCCTTTTCTAAATCCAGATTGAACATCTGTAAGGAAGTTCATGGTTCACATAATGTTGAAGTCTGGCTTGGAGAATTTTGAGCATTACTTTGCTGGTGTGTGAGATGAGTGCAATTGTGTGGTAGTTTGAACACTTTTGGGGATTGAAATGAAAACTGACCTTTTCTAGTCCTGTGGCCACTGCTGAGTTTTCTAAATCTGCTGGCATATTGAGTGCAGCACTTTCACAGCATCATCTTTTAGGATTTGAAATAGCTCAACTGGAATTGAGTTGTAATGATCCTTCAAATACTCTCTTTCTTTGAGTTTCAGGATGTCTGGGTCTAGTGAGTGATCAAACCATCATGGTTATCTGGGTCATGAAGATCTTTTTTGTATAGTTCTTCTGTATATTCTTAGCACCTCTTCTTAAGAGCCAGTTAGGAGATTGTAAAACCTTGCTGAAGTCCAAGAATGAGAAGAAACATTTTGAGAAAATGGATCTACCCCCAGAAAGCAGACTTACTAACCATGGACCTGATTATAAACCACATATACACATAAAGACTCAGCTACAGCAATGACTGGCTTTGATTCCTTCAATAGCACCAATTGCAATTACAATTTCAATTACACCAAGGGACCTAGGAGGAGTGTTACCTACCCAGGCATTCAGTAATATGTATATAGACCTCTGTCCTGACTGTGGACCCTAAAGAGACACATGACTGGCTCCAGCCTTTCTCATCAATAGTTCAGGAACTCCAAGAAAACACTGAACTAGACGAGAGAGCTTTTTCTGATGTTCAGAAGGCCAACGGAGAAGTTTCAACACACTACTAGAGCACAATATGCAATTGGACACATTCATGAGGGTAAGAGGATCAGTCTGATTTTATCCAATCCACCCCTCCCTTAAGGCAGCACAGCTCAATGCCAAGAAGCCCTTCTCAGACTGATCTGTCTTGCTGGCAGAAAGTGAGAATGCATGAGGGAGCACCCAGCTTCCCAGCTGTGTGTCTCTCTCCCTATCCAGAATCCTGAACAGTGAGCTGTATAATAAAGGGGTAGCCAGCAGCTGGGCTTGAAGTGAAATGCATTAAGGGGACACAGATCCTACAATCTACACCAGGCACTCCATTGGGAGGGCCACCCAGAAATCACTGCAGATACTCTTGGTTGAACCATGGGCACCCCCAGCACTCTGTGATTTTTCATGCAAACACACCTCTACCCCACGACCAACTGTTTGTGCATGGTCTTAACAGCAACAGAAGTGAGCTTTTATAGACAGCTAGTGAGCATTCACAGAAAGCCAGCCAAAATCTGCAGCTCTGGTAAAGACTGCCTTTGGAAAAGTAAAAGGGGGGTTTTCAGCATGTGGCTCATTCTGGAAAATCGAGAAAAGTTATACATGCTTAGGAATTCTGCCACAAGAGGGAGCAAGAAGGGTGGAGCAGGCATATTCAGAGAAGGACTGAGGAAAACTCAGAAATCTAGCAGGACTGATAGAAGGTAGTTCTTTCTAAGAGTCAGTCAGTAAAGACCAGAAAAGATTATTGCTACTTAGAAAACAAAGACACTAGCGCAAAACTTCAATAAACATGAAAAATTAAAACATGACACACCAGAGGGATGCAATAATTCTGCAATTACAGATCCCAAATACACAGGGATCTGTGATTTACCAGATAAAAAAATACAAAAACAGCTATTTTAAGGAAACTCAATGAGCTATAAAACACACACACACACACACACACACACAGAAATACAATTTAGTAAATAAAGTCAGTAAAGCAATGCATAAAGAAAATGAGAAGCTTAAAATTTTAAAGCTTCTTTTTAGAAATCTTAAAAAGAAGCTAACAGAAATTCTGAAGGTGAAGAATACAATGAATATAATGGAAAGTACTATAGAAAGCATCATCAACAGAATGGATCAAACAAGAAAAAAGCATAAGTGAATTAGTAGGTTGACCTTCGAGATTATTCAGCTTAAGAGAACAGACTGAAAAAATGAAAGAGTGAGAAAAGCCTACAACATCCTAGGGGATACCACTAAAAGAAAGAATCTAAGAATTATTGGAGTCCCAGAAGAAGAAGGAGCAGAAAGGGAGGGGGCAGAAAGATTCTTTAAAGAAATAATGGCTGAGAACGTCTTCAAACTGGGAAAAATTCTAAACATCCATGTTCATGAAGCTCATAGGTCCCCAGTTTCAACATAAAGAGATCTTCTCCAAAACACATTATAATAAAGCTATTAAAATAAAAGAAAAATTTTTAAAGCAGCAAGAGAAAAGAAGCTTGTAAATTACAAGAGAAACCCAATAAAGCTCTCAATGAATTTCTCAGTAGGAACCGTATAGGCAATGAATGGGATAATATATTCAAAATTCTGAAAGAAAAAAACAGCATTGAATATACTCTATCCTGCAAAGTTATCCTTAAAAAATAAATGAAAGATAAATACTTTCTCAGACAAATAAAAGCTGAATGAATTCATCATTTCTAGAAGTAGTCTTGCAAGAAATTCTGAAAGGAGTTCTTAAGCTGAAATGAAAGAATGCTAATTAGTAATATGAAAATATACACTATACAGGTAAAGGTAAGTATATAGTCAAATTCAGAATATTCTAATATTTTAATATGTTAACCACTTAACTCTAGAATAAATGTTAAAGGACGAAAGTGTTAATAATAACTATAGCTAGAATAATTTCTTAATAAGCACACAACATAATAAGAGGTAAACTGTGATATCAGAAACATAAGAGGAAGAAACGGTAGAATTTTTGTACATGAACAGTTAGCCTAAAATAGTTCTATGTTTTATGTAAACATTATGTTAAGCACAAGGAAAAAAAAAACCTGCAATAGGCCCACAAAAGATAAAGTTAAGGGAATCAAGGCTAACAATATGTAAGATCATTAATTCACAAAGGAAGACAAGAGAGGAAGAAAGAAACCCAAGGATTTATACTATTCAGAAAACAATGACGGCATTAGTAGTCTATATCCATCAATAATTACTCTAAATGTAAATGGATTAAATTTTCTAATCAAAAGGCAGAGAGTGGCTAAATGGATTAAAAACAACAAAACCTTATTATAAGCTGCCTTATACAAGAGACTCATTTCAGCTTCAAGGACTCATATAGGTTCAAAGTGAAATGATGGAAAAACTTATCCCATGCCAATAGAAACCAAAAGAAAAGCTGAAGTAGCTATACTTATTTCAAACAAAATAGACTTCAACTCAAAACAGTACAAGGGATAGAGAAGGACATTACATAATTATAAAGGTGTCAATGCAAGAAAAGTTTTTGGGATTATAAGTACATATGTATCACATCAGAGCCTATGAATATATTAAACAAATACCTATCTAAAGGAAGAAATAGAAAACAATAAACATAAATTATTTAATTTTAAATAAAAGAAAAATACTGATTTCCACTTTCAATATTCCACTTTCAAAAATGGACAAATCATCCAGACAGATAATCAACATTTCAATATGGAAATGTTGAATGTGAACTATACATTAGATCAAATGAACCTAAGGACTATTGGAAACATTCCAGCCAACATCAGGAGAATAAATTCCTCTCAAGTATGCATGGAACGTTCTCTAGAACAGAACATATATTAAGTCACAAAACAAGACTGCAAATTTAAGAACACTGAAATCATACCAAGTACTTTTTCCAACCACAATGGTATAAAACTAAAATCAGTAATAGGAGGAAAACTGGAAAATTCATAAATTTGTGTGGAAACTAAACAACCAGTGGGCCAAATAAGTAGTCAAAAGAGAATTCAAAAAAAATTACTTTAAAAAACAAAAATGAAAAACAACATACCAAAATGTGTGGGATGCACAAAATCAGTACTGAGAGGAAATATTATAGCAATACATGCTTACATTAAGGGAAAACAAAAATCTTAAATAAACAACCTAACCTTACTCTGCAAGGAACTAAAGAAAGAAGAACAAAGTTAAGTAGAACAAAGGAAATTTTTAAAAAAAGAGCAAAAATAAAATAAAGGCCAGAAAAACAATAGAAAAGATAAACATAACAAACAGCTAATTCTTAAAAAAAAAAAAAGATAAACAAAATTAGCTAGACTAAGAAGCAAAGAAAGAAATCTCAAATAAATAAACTCAGAAGTGAAAGAGGAGACTTCACAATGTATATAACAGAAACAAAAAGAATCATGAGACTACTGTAAAAAAAATTAAGTGAAAACAAATCGGACAACTAGAAGAAAAGGATAAATTCCTATAAACATCAGTTCAGTCATTCAGTCATGTCTGACTCTTTGCAACCTCATGGACTGCAGCACACCAGGCTTTCCTGTCCTTCGAGTCAGTGATGCCATCCAATCATCTCATCCTCTATCATCCCCTCCTCCTCCTGCCTTCAGTCTTGCCCAGCATCAGGGTCTTTTCAAATGAGTCAGTTCTTCATATAAGGTAGCCAAGGTATTGGAGTTTAACTTTCAGTACCAGTGCTTCCAATGAGTAGTCAGGACTGATTTCCTTTAGGATGGACTGGTTGGATTTCCTTGCAGTCCAAGGACTCTCAAGAGTCTTCTCCAACATCGCAGTTCAAAAGCATCAATTCTTTGGTGCTCAGCATTTTTTGTAGTCCAACTGTCACATCCATACATGACTACTGGAAAAACTAGAACTTGGACTAGATGGACCTTTGTTGGCAAAGTGATGTCTCTGATTTTTAGATTGGTCATAGCTTTTCTACCAAGGAGCAAAATTTTAATTTCATGGCTGCAGTCACCATCTGCAGTGATTTTGGAGTCCAAAAAAATAAAGTCCCCCACTGTTTCCCATGTTTCCTCATCTATTTGCCATGAAGTGATGGGACCAGATGCCATGATCTTTGTTTTCTGAATGTTGAGTTTTAAGCCAACTTCTTCACTCTCCTCTTTCACTTTCATCAAGAGGCTCTTTAGTTCTTCTTTTTCTGCCATAAGGGTGGTGTCATCTGCATATCTGAGGTTATTGATATTTCTCCTGGCAATCTTGATTCTGGCTTGTGCTTCATCCAGCCTGGCATTTCTCATGATGTACTCTGCATATGAGTTAAATAAGCAAGGTGACAATGTACAGCCTTGACCTACTCCTTTCCCAATTTGGGACCAGTCTGTTGTTCCATGTCCAGTTCTAACTGTTGCTTCTTGACCTGCATACAGATTTCTCAAGAGGCAGGTCAGCTGGTCTGGTATTCCCATCTCTTTAAGAATTTTCCACTGTTTATTGTGATCCACACAGTCAAAGGTTTTGGCATAGTCAATAATGTAGAAGTTCCAGATGTTTTTCTGGAGCGCTCTTGCTTTTTTGATGATCCAGCAGATTTTGGCTGGATCTCAGTTTCCTCTGCCTTTTCTAAATCCAGCTTGAACATATGGAAGTTCATGGTTTGCCTACTATTGAAACCTGGCTTGGAGAATTTTGAGCATTACTTTGCTAGTGTGTGAGATGAGTGCAATGTGTGGTAGTTTGAACATTCTTTGGCATTGACTTTCTTTGGAATTGGAATGAAAATTGACCTTTTCTAGTCCCGTGGCCACTGCTGAGTTTTCTAAATTTGCTGACCTATTGAGTGTAGCATTTTCAGAGCATCATCTTTTAGGATTTGAAATAATTCAGTGGGAATTCTATCACCTCCACTAGCTTTGTTCATAGTGATGTTTCTTACAGCCCACTTGACTTCACATTCCAGGATGTCTGGCTCTAGGTGGGTGATCAAACCATCATGGTTATCTGGGTCATGAAGATGTTTTTTGTATAGTTTTTCTATGTGTTGTTGCCACTTCTTAATATCTTCTGCTTCTGTTAGGTCCATACCATTTCTGTCCTTTCTTGTCCCCATCTTTGCATGAAATGTTCCTTTGGTATCTCCCTTCTTGTTGAATAGATCTCTAGTTTTCCCCATTCTATTGTTTTACTCTATTTCTTTGGACTGATCACTGAGGAAGTCTTTCTTATATCTCCTTGCTATTCTTTGGAACTCCTCATTCAAATAGGCGTATCTTTCCTTTTCTCCTTTGCCTTTCACTTCTTTTCTTTTCTCAGCTATTTTTAACACCTCCTCAGACAACCATTTTGCCTTTTTGCATTTATTTTTCTTGGGGGTGGTCTTGATCACTGCCTCCTGTACAATGTCATGAACCTCCATCCATAATTCTTCAGGCACTCTGTCTATCAGATCTAACCCCTGTATCTATTTGTCACTTCTACTGTAAAATGGTAAGGGATTTGATTTAGGTATACCTGAATGGTCTACTGGTTTTCCCTATTCTTTTCAGTGTGTCTGAATTTGGCAATAAGAAATTCACAGTCTGAGCCACAGTCAGCTCCCAGTCTTGTTTTTGCTGACTGTATAGCGCTTCTCCATCTTTGGTTGCAAAAAATATAATCAATCTGATTTTAGTATTGACCATCTGGTGATGTCCATGTGTAGAGTCTTCTCTGGTGTTGTTGCAAGTGGGTGTTTGCTATGACCAGTGGTTCTCTTGGCAAAACTCTGTTAGCCTTTTCCCTGCTTCATTCTGTACTCCAAAGCCAAATTTGCCGGTTAACCCAGATATCTCTTGACTTCCTACTTCCTATAAGCATACAACATGCCAAAATGAATTATGAAGAGATAGAAAATCAATAATGAGAGCAAAACAGTAATGACTAGAGAGCAAACCGATATGACTAGGAGGTTAAATCAGTTATCAAAAACCTCCCACCAAAGAAAAGTCCAGGACCAGATGTTTTCATAGGTAAATTCTACCACACATTTAAAAAAGAATTAATACCAATCCTTCTTAAACTCTTCCCAAAATTTCAAGAGTAGGAAATACCCTCATTTCATTTCCTGAGGCCCACATTGAAAGTGAATTTGTTAGTTGCTCGGTTTTGCCCAACTCTGAGACCCCATGGACTGCAGCCCACCCAGCTTCCTCTGTCCATGGGATTTTCCAGGCAAGGGTACTGGAGTGCTTTGCCATTTCCTTCCTCAGGGGATTTTCCCACCCAGGGATCGAACCTGGGTCTCCTGCACTGAAGGCAGATTCTTTACTGAGTGAGACACCAGGGAAGCCCATGTTACCCTGATATCAAAATCAGGTAAATATGCTACAAGAAAAGAAATTTATATATCAATCTCACTGATTAATATAGATGAAAACATTCTCAAAAATATTTGCAAGTTGAATTCAATAAAAGATTTAGGGACTATATACCATGTCAAGTGGGATTTATCCCTGGAATGTAAGGATAATTCACTATAAATAAATCAATAATTATGGTTCATATTATTAACAGATTGAAAGAGAAAAATCATATGATCATTTCACTAGATCTGAAAAAAGTATTTGGCAATGTACAACATCATTTCATGATTAAAAACCCTGAAAGACTGAAAGAAACTCATTATGATAAAGGCCATATATGACAAGTTCACAACTAACATCATGCTTAATGGTCAAAACCTGAAAGCTTTTCCTCTTAATATCATGAACAAAACAAGATTGCCCACTTTCACTATACGTATTCAGCTAAGTACTTGAAGTGTAAGCCAGCACAAGCAGGCAAGAAAAAGAAATAAAAGGCATTCAAATCAGAAAGGAAAAAATAAAACTGCTTCAGTTTGCAGGTAATATGGAGTTCATATACTTAGGGATAAATTTGTATATATACATATGAGTTCATATATATTCATATGAGTTCAAATATATTCGTATACTTAGGGATAAGTTTATATACACCCCTAAAGAATCCACCAAAACTGCTAGAACTAAGAAAGTAATTCTGAACGATACAAAATTGACATACAACATAAATTGTGTTTCTATACACTAGTAACAAAATATGTAAAAATAAAACAAGGCAAGAAGGCAATCTCATTTAAACAGCATCAACAACAAAATATAATTAGAAATTAATTTAAATACGGATGTGAAAGGAAAAAAATATTTGCAAATGGTTGATCTTATAATAGGTTAATATTAAAACTATATAGAAATTGATACAAATCAAGAGTGAAAAAACAAATAATCTGATTAAATTTTTTTCCAAAGGTGACATACAAATTGCCAACAGGTACATTAAGAGATGCTCTACATCACTAAATATCAAAGACATGCACATTAAAACTATACTGAGATATCACTTCACACTTGTAGAATGTTGATTACCAAAAGACATAAGACTACAAATGTTGGCTGGGGAGAGCTTCCCCAGTGGCTCAGAAATAAAGAATTTGGCTGCAGGAGATGCAGGTTTGATTCTTGGGTCAGGAAGATCCCCTGGAGGATGGCATGGCAATCCATTCCAGTGTTCTTGCCTGGACAATCCCATGGACTGAGGAGCCTGATGGGCTACAGTCTATAGCGTCACAAAGAGTTGGGCTCAGCTGAAGTGACTGAGCACACTGGCTGTGGAAAACAGGGAACCCTTGAGCACTGTTAGTGGAAATTTAATTGGTGAAGTCATTTTGAAAAACAAGAAGTTCTTCAAAAAACTGAAAATATACAAACCATATGACCCAGTAAAACCAATGCTGGATATATGTGCAAAGGAAATGAAATTAAACTAAATAATATCACATTATATATCACAAATGACTCTATTTTACTATGATGTGATACTGCTAAGTCACTGCTAAGTCGCTTCAGTCGTGTCCGACTCTGTGCGACCCCATAGACGGCAGCCCACCAGGCTCCCCTGTCCCTGGGATTCTCTAGGCAAGAACACTGGAGTGGGTTGCCATTTCCTTCTCCAATGCATGAAAGTGAAAAGTGAAAGTGAAGTCGCTCAGTTGTGTCCGACTCCTAGCGACCCCATGGACTGCAACCCACCAGGCTCCTCCATCCATGGGATTTTCCAGGCGAGAGCACTGGAGTGGGGTGCCATCGCCTTCTCCGTGATGTGATACTATGTAGTTATTAAACATGAAACATTGCCATTTGAGACAACATGGATCAATCTTCAAAATATTATTCTAAGTGAAATAAGTCAGACAGAGAAAGAAAAGTACCATATAATCTCACTTATATAGGGAATTAAAAGAAAAAACTAAAAACAACAATAACACAAGGCAAACTCATAAATATAGAGGACAGATTGGTCGTTGCCAGAGATAAGGGGTAGGGGTAGATAAAATGGGTAAAGGTAATCAAAAGGTACAACTTCTAGTTATAAAATAAATAAGTCATAGGGATATAATGTGGAATGTGGTGACTATAGTTAATACTATTGTATTGCATATTTGAAAGTTGCTAAGAGATACATCCTAAAATCCTTATCGCAAGAAAAAAATTTATAATCGTGAATATTGACAAATGTTAACTAGGTTTATTCTGGTTATTGCTTCCTATATACAAACATTAAATTTGTATGTTGTGCACCTAAAAATACTCTAATGTTATATATGTCAATTATATCTCAATTTTTTAAAAAGTGTGAAGAGAGTAGATCTTAAATGGTCTCAGCAACAAAAACCAGTAATTATATGGACTGATAGAGACACTTACCAATCTAGTCATAATAATTTTGCAATACATATGTATATAAAGTCATAATATCACTTGCCATGAACTTACATAGTGTTTTATGTCAATAATATCTCATTAAAAGTGGGGAGGGGGGCAGGAAGGGAAGGCACAAACAAAAATAAATTTAAAAATACGTGACTCAGGACTTTACATTCTTTATACTAACCCTTTTCATACTGTTCATTCTGGAATGCAAAGTCAAGTGGGCTTTAGGAAGCATCACTATGAACAAAGCTACTGGAGGTGATGGAACTCTAGTTGAGCTATTTCAAATCCTAAAAGATGATGCTGTGAAAGTGCTGCACTCAATATACCAGCAAATTTGGAAAACTCAGCAGTGGCCATGGGACTGGAAAAGGTCAGTTTTCATTCCAATTCCAAAGAAAGGCAATACCAAAGAATGCTCAAGCTACTGCACAATTGCACTCATCTCACACACTAGTAAAGTAATGCTCAAAATTCTCCAAGCCAGGCTTCAACAATAAGTGAATCGTGAACTTCCATGTGTTCAAGCTGGATTTAGAAAAGGCAGAAGAACCAGAGATCAAATTGCCAACATCTGCTGGATCACCAAAAAAGCAAGAGATTTCCAGAAAAACATCTATTTCTGCTTTATTGACTATGCCAGAACCTTTGACTGTGTGAATCACAATAAACTGTGGAAAATTCTGAAAGAGATGGGAATACCAGACCACCTTACCTGACTCCTGAGAAATCTGTATGCAGGTCAGGAAGCAACAGCTAGAACTGAACATAGAACAACAGACTGGTTCCAAATAGGAAAAGGAGTATGTCAAGGCTGTATATTGTCACCCTGTTTATTTAACTTATATGTAGAGTACATCATGAGAAACTCTGGGCTGGAAGAAGCACAAGCTGGAATCGAGATTGCCAGGAGAAATATCAATAACCTCAGATATGTAGATAACACCACCCTTATGGCAGAAAGTGAAGAGGAACTAAAGAGCCTCTTGAAGAAAGTGAATGAGGAGAGTGAAAAAGCTGGCTTAAAGCTCAACATTCAGAAAACTAAGATCATGGCATCCCATCCCATCACTTCATGGAAAATAGATGGGGAATCAGTGGAAACAGTGGCAGACTTTATTTTTTGGACTCCAAAATCACTGCAGATGGTGACTTCAGCCATGAAATTAAAAGATGCTTACTCCTTGGAAGAAAAGTTATGACCAACCTAGACAGCATATTAAAAAGCAGAGACATTACTTTGTCAACAAAGGTCCATCTAGTCAAGGCTATGGTTTCTCCAATAGTCATATATGGATGTGAGAGTTGGACTATAAAGAAAGCTGAGCACAGAAGAATTGATGCTTTTGAACTGTGGTTTTGGAGAAGACACTTGAGAGTCCCTTGGACTGCAAGGAGATACAACCAGTCCATCCTAAAGGAAATCAATCCTGAATATTCATTGGAAGGACTGGTATTGAAGCTGAAACTCCAATATTTTGGCCACCCAATGCAAAGATCTGACTCATTTGAATCAGTTCTAATGAGGTGGATGAAACTGGAGCCTATTATACAGAGTGAAGTAAGCCAGAAGGAAAAACATAAATACAGTATACTAACGCATATATATGGAATTTAGAAAGATGGTAACAATAACCCGGTGTATGAGACAGCAAAAGAGACACTGATGTATAGAACAGTCTTATGGACTCTGTGGGAGAGGGAGAGGGTGGGAAGATTTGGGAGAATGGCATTGAAACATGTAAAATATCATGTAAGAAACGAGTTGCCAGTCCAGGTTCGATGCACGATACTGGATGCTTGGGGCTAGTGCACTGGGATGACCCAGAGGGATGGTATGGGGAGGGAGGAGGGAGGAGGGTTCAGGATGGGGAACACATGTATACCTGTGGTGGATTCATTTTGATATTTGGCAAAACTAATACAATTATGTAAAGTTTAAAAATAAAATAAAATTAGAAAAAAATAAAAAAAAAAAAAAAGACCCCCTGATGCTAGGAAAGATTGAAGGCAGGTGGAGAGGGGGACGACAGAGGATAACATGGTTGAATGGTATCACCGACTCAATAGGCATGATTTTGAGTAAACTCCAGGAGTTGGTGAGGGACAGGCAGGCCTGGCGTTTTGCAGCCAATGGGGTTGCAAAGAGTTGGACACGACTAAGCGAGTGAACTGAACTGAACTGATGCTAACCCTGAATCCAAATGATCACAGGATGAAAAAAAAGAGAATCTCATTTCCAGACACATTCATTCATATATATATATATATCTCCATATATATATATATATATGATTACATGTATATGGTAGTGATTTAGTTACTAAGTCATGTCTGACTCTTGTAACCCAATGGACTATAGCCTGCCAGGTTCCTCTGTTCATGGGATTCTCTAGGCAAAAATACTGGAGTGGGTTGCCATTTCCTTCTCTAGGGGATCTTCCTGACCCAGGAATTAAACCCAGGTCTCCTGCACTGCAGGCATATTCTTTACCGACTGATTTACAAGGGAAGCCCAATATATGTATATTTAAGCTACCATGTTCCTTTGGGCATGGAAAAACATTGGTGCCTAGCATTTACTTCTTTTCATTATGTGTGTGTTTGTGTGTGTGTATGTATGTATGTGTGAAGGAAATGGCAACCCACTCCAGTACTTCTGCTTGGAAAATCCCATGGACAGAGGAACCTGGTAGGCTACAGTCCATGGAGTCGCAAAGAGTCGGACACTACTGAGTGAAGGCAATCAAAAGCGAAGGCAATATATAATGTTATCATGGTCTACAATCAAACTAATCCATAGGTTTCATTAAATGCTACCCTGTTCATGGCATCATTTAATGAGAAATACTGAATCATGAATGTGCTTCCCTGATGGGTCAGCAGTAAGAATCCAGCTGCCATGCAGGAGACACAGGAGATGCAGGTTCAGTCCCTGGGTTGGGAATATCCCCTGAAAGAGGAAATTGCAACCCACTCCAGTTTTCTTATCTGAAAAGTCTCATGGACAGAGGAGCCTGGAGGGCTACAGTCCAAAGGGTTGCTAAGACTTGGACACAACCGAGTAGGGCAAATCATGAAAAATTCCCTTTAGGTAGTAGATTAACGTAACAGCATCTTATATCCATTTCCACTATGAAAAACCTCAAACACTCTAAATGTCAGGTTACAGATGATTTTATCTGGGGTTCCCTGTTCTGTCCCTGTGGAGTGTTTTCCAACTCAAGCATTTTTATCAAGACAAAATTGAACTTTGGGATAGTTTCGTAGGAAAAAAATAATCAGCTAAACTTGGAATTCCCTCCAATAAATCCAGAGTAATTAATGTCTACTTGAAGAACAAACAGTCATTTCTGCAGCTGAGTAAACATCGTAAAACTGGGGAACTTGTGGCATTTTGGTAAATAAATTTTCAACTGTCAAACTACCATGTTCCTTTGCACATGGAAAATATTGGTGACTAAAATTCACTTATTTTCATTATCCTTTCGAGAAGGCAATGGCAACCCACTCTAGTACTATTGCCTGGAAAATCCCATAGACCGAGGAGCCTGGTGGGCTGCAGTCCATGGGGTCGCTGAGAGTCGGACACGACTGAGCGACTTCACTTTCACTTTTCCCTTTCATGCATTGGAGAAGGAAATGGCAACCCACTCCAGTGTTCTTGCCTGGAGAATCCCAGGGTCGGGGGAGCCTGGTGGGCTGCCGTCTATGGGGTCGCACAGAGTCAGACACGACTGAAGCAACTTAGCAGCAGCAGTATTATTCTTTGGCAATGGCACTTCTAAATTTTACAGGACTCTACTGTTGCTTTTATTCTCTAAGGGCTAAGCACAGGCCAATTTAAGTGAGTGCAGAGAGCTTCCTGCTAGTGGTCATCCTTCCCATCTGTGTGCTGACGCTTAGGGATACATTATGAAATGTATGGCAATGTAGCATTCTGGGCTCTTCTATATCTTTAATGACAACTGGGATGCTCCACCCAGATCTGTCCCTTCAGAAACTCATTTTCCCAGATGCTGGAACAGTTGACTGCTGGTGGCTCATACCTGAGATCCACCTCTGGGAATGGAATTCAGCAGAAGGGTTCTTTGTCACCCAAGAATATGCCCCTTTTCCTGTTCTAGTGACAGGTTGATCAGGGATACCCATGATAAATTGATCAGGTGTACAAAGCATTGTCCTCTGAAAGTCACTCAGTCATGTTGGAATTCTCCAGGCCAGAATATTAGAGTGGGTAGCCTTTTCCTTCTCCAGGGGATCTTCCCAACCCAGGGATGGAATCCAGATCTCCCACATTGCAGGCGGCTTCTTTACCAGCTGAGCCACCAGGGAAGCCCGAGAATACTGGAGTGGGTAGCCTATCCCTTCTCCAGCGGATCTTCCTGACCCAGGAATAAAATGGGGTCTCCTTCATTGCAGGTAGATTCTTTATCAACTGAGCTATCAGGGAAGCCCAAATTTGGGACAATTTTGCAGGAGTTTCCCAGGTTCAGAGCTCCACAAGTGGTTGGGTTAGACCTTTGTCAACAATCATCTCAGCCCAATTTTTCTCTCTACTTAAATCTGCTTCTTACAGGTTTCTTTACAGCACTGCTCAATAAGCCCTGTAATAAAAATCTCCGTTTGAACTCAGTTTCTCTAGACATACCCCAGTTGTTTAGTCGCTAAGTCTTTTCTGACTCTTTGCAACCCCATGGACTGTATGTAGCCTTCCAGGTTCCTCTGTCCATGGGATTTCCCAGGCAAGAATACTGGAGTGGGTTGCTGTTTCCTTCTCCAGGAGATCTTCCCAACCCAGGGATTAAAACCACGACTCCTGCATTGGCAGGTAGATTCTTTACCACTGAGCTACCAGAGAAGCCTGAGACATATCCCAAGGTAAGCCTAAATGTCCTTAACAGTAAAGTGAGGGTCTTTGTTGCCATAATCTTTAAGATATGTAGAATGGGCTTTAATATGCTAGAATTCTAAAACCATAGCTCTTCACTTTTCTCCCACAGTTATATTTGTTTATTCTACTATGAATTAAGAAATAAATTAATTGCTCATAATTACTAAATAGATATTCTGCTAAATGAAGAGAATGAGTTTATGTGCATGGGCTTTCAGGTAGCACAGCATAGGGGCTACATATGTATTTTTTTTAATTACTCTAGGTTTGGGGCTGCATTCTGCACAATTTGGGTAGCACACAATGACTATAAAATAACTGCTATAAAATCATTTATCTTGAGGGAAGATTCTGTGCTAAATGCTGGGGAACACATATAATTAATAGAAGTATGTACATTAACAACTTCCACAATTACAGAACTTTTGTGAAAACTGCTGTGACCAAGGTGGTACAACACAGAACAGTGTGATTATGCACTAAGCATTACACATATTTCAATTATACAATTTAACAATTCATAAAGTAGGAGAATAAACAGGTAACTTAAACCTTAAGAATTGGAATTGTTTTTGATAAAGGCACCTGGAACAAGGATATCTGAACAACAAAAACATTCTATTATGACCACTTTTAATAAATATTTTAAATATGTTAATGAGTTTCCAAAATTTCAGTGCAAATAGGGAGGAAGGAAATGGCAACCCACTCCAGTATTCTTGTCTGGAGAATCCCAGGAAAGGGAGCCGAGTGGGCTGCCGTCTATGGGGTTGCACAGAGTCGGACACGACTGACATGACTTAGCAGCAGCAGCAGGGAGGAAGGACATGGAGAAAGCTGTCAAAACGTAACAGAAGTTCAAAAGCACATTTAGTGTATATCAGAGATGAAATACATGGCTTCTTAGGAAATCATTTCTCTTAAAAGTTGATGCATAGTTACTATAAAGTCCAATTTTTAAGATGCATTTAAGGCTTCTAGTGAAGTTTTACAGATTAGATTCTATTCTTACAATCATATAAATGGTAAATAATTCACAAGATCCTAAATGTTAGGTGCTACCTTCTACTATAAATGTTGACATTTTAAAGTCATTCAACTTCTAGAAAAGCCCACTTTCAGGCTAGCTATAGTTCCGAATGCCTTTAATATGGATATTAAGTATTGTAGTATAAATGATATGTTGCACCAAAGGCCAATTCCACCAATTCCACCACAGTCTCAGGTGACTGTGTAGATTCCTGCAGATGTAAAAAGTTTTACTTACTAAAATGATATGACTTTTGAAAATGACTCATTCAAATGACAATTCTAGCTCTATTAGATGAACTATAGTGACATTATTCAGTTTGACAAGTGACCAAAAAGACTAACTTAATTATTTGTTACCAGTCTCCTTGTTTTAAAATGAGTAAGTACAAACAACAGTTTCTTTCTGTTGAGCAACTAATACCCCTGCCAAGAAAAGTGACCAAAAGAGCTATGGTTAAAGAAAAAATTAATCTTATTTTTTAAAATTATAAATGCTAGAAAGTATTTGTGTTTTTCATGGGGAAAAATAAAACATGTTTGAGTGAATTTTAATCTATCAACCATGTATATGTTCCCTATGGACAAATTTTATTTTACTCTTCAATACCTTTCTCATTAAGTTAACAATTTAAAGCAGCCATAGGGATTTCAACTTTTAAACCAACTTAGAATATTATTGTACTCTGGGATTTGTTGTATTTTGTGGCATTCTTCGAGTATTTCTGATAAGACCTACTTCATTTATCCTGAGCATACTAACATTCTCAAAACTAATTATCAGAAACTTAAAACCAAAATTTAATGAGAAATAGAACAGAAAACTCCAAGCATTCATCACATGATTTCTAAACAGGTTCAGCCTTCACTTTCCTTCTCTCTTTGTAGTTTATTATTTGTTTATATATAGATATATGTACTATTTTTCAAATTCTTTTCCCATTTAGTCTATCACATAATATTGAGCAGAGTTCCCTGAGCTATTCAGTAGGTTCCTGTTGGTAAATATAGCAGATCCCTCACTTTCTAAAAGCTGGATGGTATCCTGATAAATGAAAGAACTTTTATTTTTTGCTTGTTTTGCTTTGTCTTTTTGTCACTCAAAAATAAAATGTCTAATGTAGATTGTTAAACTGAATTTTAGAATTGGAGCTCAAGTTGAAAGCATATTTATATTTTTACATTCAACTTTTTCAAATAAACTAAAAAATAAAATCACAGACATTAGAATATATGGCACATAATCATCATAACTCTGCAATCCCACTGCTAGGCATATATCAGAGAAAGAATGATCTGACAGGACACACACCCCAATGTTTATTGCAGCACTGTTTACAAAAGGCAAGACACGGAAGCAGCCTAAATGTCCATTGACAGAGGAGTGGATAAAGGAGATTCAGTACATACACATACAATGAAATATTCAGTTCAGTTCAGTTCAGTCGCTCAGTCGTGCCCGACTCTTTGCAACCCCATAAATCGCAGCACGCCAGGCCTCCCTGTCCATCACCAACTCCTGGAGTTCACTCAGACTCACATCCATTGAGTCAGTGATGCCATCCAGCCATCTCATCCTCTGTTGTCCCCTTCTCCTCCTGCCCCCAATGCCTTCCAGCATCAGAGTCTTTTCCATTGAGTCAACTCTTTGCATGAGGTGGCCAAAGCACTGGAGTTTCAGCTTTAGCATCATTCCTTCCAAAGAAATCCCAGGACTGATCTCCTTCAGAATGGATTGGTTGGATCTCCTTGCAGTCCAAGGGACTCTCAAGAGTCTTCTCCAACACCACAGTTCAAGAGCATCAATTCTTCGGCGCACAGCCTTCTTCACAGTCCAACTCTAATATCCATACATGACCACTGGAAAAACCATAGCCTTGACTAGACGGACCTTTGTTGGCAAAGTAATGTCTCTGCTTTTGAATATGCTATCCAGGTTGGACATAACTTTTCTTCCAAGGAGTAAGCGTCTTTTAATTTCATGGCTGCAGTCACCATGTGCAGTGATTTTGTAGCCCCCAAAAATAAAATCTGACACTGTTTCCACTGTTTCCCCATCTATTTCCCTTAGCCTTTAAAAACAATGAAATCATGACACTTGCAGCAACATGAATGGACCTAGAGAGTGTTACACTGAGTGAAGTAAGTCAGATAGAGAGGGAGAAATATTGCATGACATCCCTTACAGGTGGAATCTAAAAGGAAATGATATGAATGGACTTACTTACAAAAGAGAAAGAGACTCACAGACTTAGGCAGACTTAGAAAATGAATTTATGATTGTCAGCAGAGGGGAGGGATAGTTACAGATTTTTGGAAGGTCATTTACACACTGCTATGTTTAAAATGGATAACCAACAAGGACGTATTGTGTAGCACATGGAACTCTGCTCAGTGTTATTTGCCAGACTGGATGGGAGCAGAGTTTGGCTGAGTCCCTTTACTGTTTACTTGAAATTATCACAACACTGTTAATTGGCTATGTGCTGTGCTGAGCTTAGTCAGTCATGTCTGACTCTTTGTGACTCCATGTACTATAGCCTATCATGCTTCTCTGTGGAGTTTGTCCAGGCAAGGATACTGAAGTGGGTTGCCATGCCCTCCTCCAGGGGATCCTCCCAACCCAGTTCTCCCACATTGTAGGTCGATTCTTTACCATCTGAGCCACCACGGAAGCCCAAGAATGCTGGAGTGGGTAGCTTATCCCTTCTCCAGGGCATCTTCCCCTCCCAGGAACTGAACCAGGCTCTCCTACACTGCAGGTGGATTCATTACCAGAGGAAGCTTAATTGGCCATACCCCAACACAAAGTAAGAAGTTCAAGTTTGGGAAAAATAGCAATATTCTGTAGTTTTTGATCTCAGAGTAGTGTAATATCTATATCTATATCTATATCTATCTATATATATGGAAAAGGCAATTGCACCCCACTCCAGTACTCTTGCCTGGAAAATCCCATGGATAGAGGAGCCTGGAAGGTTGCAGTCCATGAGGTCGCTGAGGGTCAGACACAACTGAGAGACTTCACTTTCACTTTTCACTTTCATGCATTGGAGAAGGAAATGGCAACCCACTCCAGTGTTCTCTCCTGGAGAATCCCAGGGATGGGGAAGCCTGGTGGGCTGCCATCTACGGGGTTGCACAGAGTCGGACACGACTGAAGTGACTTAGCAGCATATATATATAAAGAATACCCTTACTGGGAAACAAATTAATGTTTTCTATTGAAGGCATTGCATTTCCTACTACTGGGGAACCATTCCAGAAATCTGAAAATAAATATCCTCTAGGTCTATGTCATTTATTCAACCTCTCCCTCACCTCCCACCATAATCTTACTTTCAAAGATGAATGAATTTAGAGCTTTTCTAAGCCTTTCTAAGACTCTCTGCCCTCAGCTTTAAAAAGTAGGTGATAATACCTTCTGTGTTATAAATTCATTGCCTCTCAGCTCCACATTGACTCGAAATTGGGTGCTCTGGAAAATGGAACTAGGTCTGTTAAATAATTTTTCTTGGTTATCTATCATAAAGAATGCTAGACAGATACTTCGAGAGGAGAGGGTTTGCTTTTTGTTTCTCTGGTGCCTCTGGGGTGTTTCCTGAAGCACATGTAGCTCCTGCATTGCCAGCTTCTATGGTGCCAGCTCTAGGATCCTGAAGTGCATGGCAGCCAGTAGCATTCAACAGCTTTCCATGGCACCCTCCCAGGCAGTTTCATAAAGATGTGTCTCCAGCAAGACACCCCTCCATGAATACTTTTCCCTCATCATGCCACCAGAGCAATTTCTCTGTTATGCAGTGAGCAGAACTCTCACCCAGAAGCTCTGATCTCAGCCCCGGAGGCAAGGGTCTTCACTGGATACTTGATATTAGCCTCAGAGGTAGTGACTGCTTAAGACATGTGATATTCTTTTTTTTTTTTAATAATTCTGTTTCTTTCTTTTTTTTTTTTTTTTTTTTTAGACAATACCTTTCATTCTGGTCTCTTTTTGTTGAATATTTATACTAAATCTGAACTTTGACTGACACACTATCCTCCATTGTTTAAGGATTATTCATACTCAGCATATGCAATCTGAAGTTCAGAGCATGCCATCCAAAAATATGCCTTTCTGGTGTACTGGTAATTTTGACTTAAAGGCACTTGATAAACAGAGTATAAGAAAAACAGTGTGATTTCCTTATTTCTCTTTAAAGTAGATGAAATTCCCATGTGAAAGATGCCCATGTTATACCAGAAGAAAAGTAACATTTCTTATCACCAGTGAAGAAGAGTTGGGTCATAGAGAATTCTACACAAACAGACCTTGTTAAGATTATTATCTTTCTTTTGTTGTTCAGTCACTCAGTCGTGTTCGACTCCTCATGACCCCATGAGTTGCAGCATGCCAGACTTACATGTCCTTCACTATCTTCTGGATCCTGCTCAGACTCATGTCCATTGAGTAAATGATGCCATCCAACCATCTCTCCTGTGTCACCCGCTTCTCCTCCTGCCCTCAACCTTTCCCAGCATCAGGGTCTTTTCCAACTAATCAGTTCTTTGCATTAGGTGGTGAAGTATTGGGGCTTCAGCTTTAGCATCAGTCCTTCCAATGAATATTCAGGGTTGATTTCCTTTAGGATTGACTGGTTTGATCTCTTTGCTGTCCAAAGGACTATGAAGTCTTCTCCAGTACCACAGTTTGAAAGCATCAATTTGGCACTCAGTCTTCTTTATGGTCCAACTCTCATATCTGTACATGACTACAGGAAAAACCATAGTTTGACTATATACACCTTTATTGGCAAAGTGATGTCTCTACTTTTTAATACACTTTCTAGGTGTGTTATAGCTTTTCTTTCAAGGAGCAAGCCTCTTTTAATTACAGGGCTGCAGCCACCATCCACAGTGATATTGGAGCCCAAGAAAATAAAGTCTGTCACTGTTTCCATTTTTTTCCACTTCCCAAAATAGTTTAGTTACTTTTATACAATTCCTTCTCTATGTTCAATCTAATATAAAAGCAGGTAGGCTTTCCCATTTCTTTGGGTCTTCATTTCTTATAAAGATTCTCATGCTCCATGTCACATAAAACTTGTATTAAATAAATGTTTATGTTTTCTTCTGCCAATCTGTTTTTATGTCAATTCAATTCTTAGGCTCAGTCTGGAAAAAAAAAATCTCTAATAAGATAAAGATTAAAATGTGCCTTAGGGCTTCCCCAGAGGCTCAATGGTAAAGAATCTGCCTGACAAAGAAGGAGAAATGGATTCCATCCCTGATCCACAAAGATCCCCCATGTCACAGAACAATTAAGCCCATGTGCCTGTGCCATAGAGCCCTGAGCCCACATGCCACAGCTACTGAAGCCTGAGTGCCCTAGAGCCTGTGCTCCACAATAGAGAACTATCACAATGAGAAGCCTGCATATTGAAACTAGAAAAAAGCCTGAGGCAGCAATGATGATCCAGCACAGCCAAACATAAATGTATAAAATTATTTTTAATATATGCCTCGCCTGCAAGACTATCTGATATATAACAAGACATTGCACAATTATTATTTCCTCTTTGGTCCTTGGATTTTCAATATCATTACATCAACTGCATATTTGTCAGAAACAACATTTATTAAATATAAGATATTTTACATTTAAATAGAATAACAGAATCTGTTAAAACAAGTTACGTTTTCCCCAATATACTGACAATTTAAATGTAAAGAGGAACCCAAGGTGAAATGTATATGAACAATTACCATTTAAAGAAACTAAGAAAAGTATATGACAACTTTTTTTTATTATTATTTTTAGCAACCTCTCTCTTCCCTTTCTATATTTATTCATGGTACAACTCACTCCAGTATTCTTGCCTGGAGAATCTCATGGACAGAGGAACTTGGCATGCTGCAGCCCGTGGGGTCACAGAGTTGGACATGACTTATCACCTGAACACAAACACATACATACCATGTGAGAATCATTGCTGTATGTACTAGGGAAATCAGAGTAAAAGGAACTCTGGATGTCATGATATTTAATCAAAGTAAAATTACAAATGTAATATAATCCAATAATAAGCATAAGGAAGACAACAAGATTATAAATTGTATAGGGAAATACATAAAAGGTTTTAATCCTAACTCTATATTTGAAAGAGTGAGGATGTGTTTATTCAAAGAAATCTTCCTAGACTATAAATTTTGACAAGATTATTCTGGAAACTGATGTTCAAATAATAAATAATATTTAATCAAACTAAAAGGTAATATAATTAAGAAGCATGTTGTCAAAGCATATGTAAAAGCTTAAAGACATTAGAGAAGCACAGAATCCATGGAGAGTAAGTATTTCTTGATGAGTGGATTGAATAATGTAAAGAGGGGGAAATAGCAGAAGAAGCCAAACAGGCTTCCCTGGTGGCTCAGATGGTAAAAACTTCTGGATGCAATGTGGGAGACCCAGGTCAAATCCTGGGTTGGGAAGATCCCCTGGCAAAGGAAATGGCAACCCACTCCAGCAGTCTTGCCCGGAAAATTCCATGGACAGAGGAGCCTCATAGGCTACAGTCCATGGGGTTGCAAAGAGTTGGACACGAATGAGCAACTTCACTTTCACTTTTAGCTACCTACATACCACTAGCTCCCAATACTAAGTTGTCTTAGCACTGAAGATATTAGCAGAGATAATGACATCATCAGCCTTAAGTTTTCAGAAGGCTTTAGCAACAATAAAGAAAACTGATTAGCAGGTCACACAGAATGGGCCAGGAAGGAAAGAGGGGCAAAGATCAATAACAAGAATCTATAATAAAACAGTGAAGATAAATGAGGAAGATTAAAGAAATATTTAGGGAATAGAATAAAAACACTTAATAACTGGATGGACTGATAATGGAAAGAAGATTGAGTGATGTTGCCCATTGTTCTGGTTTGGGCAGTAGGTCAAATTATATCAACGGGGAATGGATACTCAGGTCCGACTTTTTGACTCTATGGATTGTAGTTTGCCAGGCTCCTCTGTCCATGGAAATCTCTGGGCAAGAATATTGAAGTGGGTGGCTATTTCCTTCTCAACTGGGAGGGGAGACTATAAAGAAGAAGACTTGTAATAGTAGTGGGGAAATAAGTAGTTGATTGAATTTTGAACTGATTAAGTCTGAGTATAACATATCAGTTTTTAATTACAAGCCATTCAATGTTTTTATTTGACATTCAAGAGAATGATTTCAGAGGTGTGTATGATATGCATTTATAGATGGAATCAAGAGAAAATTTGTTTGCATTTATTTAAAATTGGGGGTGACACATTAGTAGGCTACTGACACAATAATACTGCATAAACGAGGTATCTGAAAATTTTGGTATCATGCAAAAATAAGCATTTATTTTGGACTTTTGTATCTATGGAGAAGCTGGGCTTCAGATGACTTAGGCTGTGCACTAGAAGGATTGGCTCCAACATGCAGTCTGGGTCGAGGTCTGATTTATCTATCCAAGCCTCTTTGGTTCAGTGACTAATTGAGGCAAGTGTGTCTCATGGCAAAAGGAAGGAATGCAGGAACTTAAGCCCAAATATGCAAGAAATTTCTAACCTCTAGTTCCATCATATCTCTTAGCATCACTATGGCCCAAGGACTGAGCTAGAAATCAAGAGCAGGAAAGGATATTATGAACTCTTCATGTTTTACAGAGCAGAAGAAATAGGAATTTGCTACAGATGATCTCTATTTTCTGTGAGTGAAACTTCTACTAGACCTAAGAGGTAAGGTAGTTGAATAGAGGCTGGAAAAAGTGTGATTAATTGTAAGGAGGAAAAGCCTTTTGTTCAACAGAACTTTTAAATGGAACCCCAGAAAAAAATTTTAAATATGAGACAGGTTTAAAACTGAGAGTTTATTGTTTCACTTAAAACAATCATGAAGGGATCCATGAATCCTTCTCTGACCTTGGTAAATATTTATAACCTATTTTGTTGTTGTTTTCTTGATTACTGTTCTTTCAGCATTTTGCATATATTAAGTTGTATTATTTGTGGTTTTATGTTAATATTATCCTGTTCCAAACACATTATAGGCCTCCTGATCATTGAAACCAAGCTTGCTCCTTGGAAGAAAAGCTATAACAAGTCTAGACAGCTTATTAAAAAGCAGAGGCATTACTTTGCCAACAAAGGTCTATATAGCCAACACTATGGCTTTTCCACAAGTCATGTATGGATATGAGAGCTGGACCATAAAGAAGGCTGAATGCCGAAGAACTGATACCTTTGAACTGTGGTGTTAGAGAAGACTATTGAGAGTCTCTTGGACTGCAAGGAAATAAAACCAGTCAATTGCAAAGGAAATCAATCCTGAATATTCATTGGAAGAACTGACACTGAAGCTGAAACTCCAATACTATGGCCACCTGATGCAAAGAGCTGACTCATTAGAAAAGACCCTGATGCTAGGAAAGACTGAAGGCAGGAGGAGAAGGGGACAAGATGGTTGGATGGCATCACTGATGCAGTGGACTTGAGTTTGAGCAAACTCTGGGAGATGGTGAAGGACAGGGGAGGCTTCAGTCCATGGGGTCACAAAGAGTCAGATATGACTGACTGAACAACAAGAACAATAACACAACCCCATGGGTAATTTAAGTCTTTACTCTTAGTGATGCTTAATGATGTTGATAACATTAAAAAATATAATGAGATGATTTAAACAAAGTGCTTAAACAATGCCTGGCACAAAACAGTTATTCAATAATTCTCACTTTTCTTCCTCATTACGCCTATAAATATTAATTTGATGAATAAATGGAGGAGAACAGGGTAAAACAAAATCAATGGCAATTTGATTTTCCTATGACTGAGCTTCTCTTTCCCATCTTAAAGTAAAAAAATAGGATAAATTAATGTAAAATAAAATTGGGAAAGAAGATAAAGATAAGTGCATTTACATATATTTATAAAATGCCTAAAATTATACTATATAATGTTGAAAAGGCACATAGAAAAACCTTTTAAGGTATAAAAACTGGGATTGTAATGACTTCTGAGGGAATAATGGGAATAAACTTAGGGCAGGACATATAACATTTTATTTGGAAAAAGTATTTTCCAACTGATACGGCAAATTTAAAAAGTTTATATTTGTTAAATCTGGGTGATACATATATGGGTTTTCATCATATTAGTCCTTCCAATTTTCTAAATATAATGTATATTTCATGATTTTCAAACGTGGAGGAAAAAAAATAAACGTGTGGATTAAGAATGGTAAGTATATTTTAGAAAGGCAAACTATAAGTAATCTTCAATCTGGCATTTAATATATAACGATATAATAGATGTTTTTCAGAATTTTTATTATCTAGCTCTGATATGAGGATTACTTCTGAAATTTTTTCTTTCAGTTAACTACAGAAGACAAGAAGTAAAGCAAAAATTGAGTGGATTTAAATATATTTCATTGAGATTCTAGTTAGATCAATAGGTGAACTCTGATCAGCTATGATACTAAGAAAAATGTTTATCTGAGTGATGGGAAATTAAACAGTGTACTTAAGCAGTCCATTCAATATGATGCAAATATAAATAAAGATACTTACACACAGACCCTCAAAACAATGATTCCATCAGTACTTTTTAGATTGATAAGCAATATATTAATATAATATTTCCTGAATTTTATCCTTTCTCAGCTGAATAAAAATATTTACACAGTATAATGCATAACTTTCACTGTACAATTTGATGAATTTTGACAATTTGATGCACTTATGTAATCATAACCTAAATAAAGACAGAACATTTCAATTACTTGAGGAAATTTTTCCATGTTCCATTAAAATCAATACCTACCCACTATAAATAATACTGTTCTAACTTTTATTACCATGGATTGCCTCTTCTGGAGCTTCATATAAATAAAATCATTATGCAAATACAATCATATGCATTCTTGTTTACCTGAATTACTTTGCTTAATATACTGCTTTTAAGATTTACCTGTTATATTGCATATATTAGTAGTCCTATATTTAATGACTAAGAAGTATTCCATTATATGGATATATCAACACTTATTTATTCGACCACATTTTTAAAAAATTGGTTATTTCAGTTTTAATTATTATACATATCAACTGTTAGATTATTTTTGTATAGGTCTTTTTATGGATATATATTTTCATGTCTCTTGAGAACAAGTGAGTAAATACTGTAAATAAGACTAGAATTATGAGGTAGGTATGTCTTTACATTTATTAAATAACTGCGAAAGAGTTTTCCAAAGTGAAAATACAATTTTATACTTCGAAAGCAGAGAGATGTATGAGAGTTCTAGCTGCTCTATAATATCACCAATATTTTGTGTTCTTAGTTTATAATCTTTCACTATGGACAGGGAGGCCTGGCATGCTGCAATTCATGGGGTCGCAAAGAGTCGGACACGACTGAGCGACTGATCTGATCTGAGTGGTATCTCTCTCAGTATTTTTCTTAATATATTATCTTTTATTATTGATATATTGATATTCTTTAGAGTTCCAATATGTAAATTCTTTGTAAGATGTATATATATAAAATATTTTCTTTCAATTACTTTTAATTTTTTATCTTTTTGGAAATGTCTTTTGATAACCAGAAGATTTAATTTTGCTGAAGACTCATGAATCCCTTCATTTTCTTGTAGTTACTTTTTTTGAGAAATGTATAAATAAATTGCTTATTCCAAGGTTGTGAAGGTAGTCTCATTTGTTTTATTCTCTATGCTTCATAGGGCTGAAGTTTATAAGTCTAAAGCTTAGATGAGTTTACTTCAGTTCAGTTGCTCAGTTGTGTCCGACTCTTTGTGACCCCATGGACTGCAGCATGCCAAGCTTCGCTGTCCATCATCAACTCTGAGTTTGCTCAAACTCATGTCCATCGATGATATCCATCAGTGATGCCATCCAACCATCTCATCCTCTGTTGTCCCCTTCTCCTCCTGCCTTCAGTCTTTCCTAGCATCAGGGTCTTTTCTAATGAGTCAGTTCTTTGCATCAGGTGGCCAAAGTATTGGAGTTTCAGCATCAGCATCAGTTCTTCCAACGAATGTTCAGGACTGATTTTCTTTAGAATTGACTGGTTGGATCTCCTTGCAGTCCAAAGGACTCTCAAGAGTTTTCTCCAGCACCACAGTTCAAAAGCATCAATTCTTCAGTGTTCAGCCTTCTTTATGGCCCAACTCTCATATCCATACATGACCACTGGAAAAACCATAGTTTTGACTAGACAGACCTTTGTTGGCAAAGTAATGTCTCTGCTTTTTAATACACTATCTAGGTTTGTCATAGCTTTTCTTCCAAGTGTCTTTTAATTTCATGGCTGCAGTCACCATCTGCAGTCATTTTGGAGCCCAAGAAAATAAAGTCTTGTCACTGTTTCCATTGTTTCCCCATTCAATAAGTAATCTAAAGGTAACATACAGATTACATATTGGATCTATGTGTATTAAGGAAGATAATACACACAGATTATACACAAGTTAAATATAATAATTTAATTTTCATTGTCAGTAGGGGAAAAATATTTAAGCATATTTCATTTTTCAAGAAAACGAGACTTGAGCTCCTTCTACTAAAACTAAGAAACTCTTCTCAAAAAAAAAAAAAAAAACAGTAAAAAAATTAAGCTTTTGCATGACTTTCTTTGTAACAAATCAAAAGGCAACTGTGATGTAAGGGGCAGTTTTCTATCTTCAAAGGTTAAGGTAAGAGTAATAATATTGATAACATGTATGAGCCAAGTACCAAAGTTGATAAATTTTGCATACTTCAAGTCACTAAATTCTTAGAATTCTTATTTTACACATGAGAAAACTAAGGACCAGGGATGTTAACCAATCTTTCCTTTGTCAATGGTAAGTTTTAACTCAGGAATAGAGACACAATTTCTTTAAAAATTAAAGCACATTTGCTAGTAATATACTTTGAATAATTTCTAGTGATACTGTCATCAGGCAAAAGTTCTAGGTATGACAGAACAAGATTATAAGTAAAGAAACTTGACAAGTTAATGTACGGTAAAAAAAATAAAGAATGGAAGCTTCAGTCAGGAATCAGTCACTCAAATTCCTTTAGCATGAAGCCAAATGTGTATATGCATAATTACAAAAAAAATAATTTAATGATCAGTCCAGAGAATAGGTCTGCAGCCATTTTGCCTTCCTCTGGCTTCTTCCTGTTCCATCATTTCCCAGGTTTCCCAGTGGCTTTCAAAAGGCATATAATAGATACAAGGAGATGCTTAGAAAGTGTCTGAGAAACTGCTGTGGGAGAAGATTCTGAAGGGAAGAGAGAAATTCTACCTCTTCAAATAGAGCTGCTCCATTTTTTAGCACTTTTATAAATGTGGCTTCCTACTAATTTTTAAAAATAGTTTTGTTGCTTAAAAAAAAAAGGGTGGGGGGAACTACTGAACAATGGAATCCAGGAGGTTTCAGATTAATTTAGATCCATTTCTATGCTTGACCTCATAGGCTCAGTGGAAATTCCAGGAGGTCACAGTGGCTTGAGGGAAGGACGTCAACTAGTGTATAGTCATTTCATAAAGGCTTTCCTATTTTAAGGCATATTTTAAGAAATATGGCCTGTGAGGGCAGATGATAGGGCTTCAAAGCACTGTGGTACCTAAAGAAAGTGACTGACTGCTGCAACAAGTCAGCTGAGTGGAGCACCAGGACGTTCTGTCCTAAATTAGCCTTTCCAACCACCTCCACACTTTATAAAAAAAAAAAAAAAAAATGACAAATATCCCCAATGTTATCCTCAAAAGCAGAACTTTCTCACACATGCATTTTTAACACAGAAATCATTCAAAAATACAAGAAAAATTATGCCATTATTCACTGATTATTCACTGGAAAATGCTCATGCTATAATCTTATTTATCTTCTCATATTCTAGTGCATATTGATTTTTTTCATGTATTGGAAGGACACACTGCTTCTGAGAAAAGGCCAACTGAAGACATGGTTTTCCATTATGGACCTAAACATCATGTTCTGAATTCACTTACCTCAATGTATACAGTTAACTTAGTGATCTTTATGTATTTTTGAGTATATTATTCTCTTGAAACAAATATGAATTGTATACTTAGGCAACACATGTATTAAATTTAAATTTCCATATTGCTAATATCAAACCCATTTTCTTTAAACTTGACGATTAAAGCCTTTTAAACTCTGATTAAACTACTGTGAACCTTTATCATGTACTTTTTATTATAGACTCAGGGATACATTGCACTATTCAAGGTTATTATGGCTCCTGGCTGGGCTGCAGGGACAAGTCATTCTGCCTGTGTTCCAGAGAGATGACATGAGTAAAAGGATATGAAACAAAGAGGTCTGTTAGTTAGCTGATGTATTTTTGCTTGTAAAATTACAAAGTTCTAGGATTATGACAATTACCTCATACCTTCATCTCTTTCCTCTTTCATTATTTTCATTTCCTTTCTACCTATTAGTAGCTATGTATTGTCTTGGAGGGCAAATAATCCTGGGATCTGTTGTGCTATAAAAGTTAGTAAAAGTTTCCTCTTTCCTCATCCCATTGCTAGCATTTTCTAAGGCATACTGTCAGCAATTAATACATTTTTATTGAACTGGACAGACTCTGGTTCAGGAAAGACTGACAACCTAATGGTTTAGTATAAATCTAGCATAGGGTTCAAAATTTTAAAAAAAAATTCCTAAAACCTTTCTGAATCTATTTTCAATACATTAACAATCAGTGGTAGACTTAAATCATATATGTATATTTTTTTGAGAATAGCTGCTCTACAAGTTTTAGTGAGGTCAAAGAGTAAGTTTCATAAAGAATTTTCATCACAAGTTGCCAGCTATTTAATATTTCAAGCATTTTTTAGAATGGATGTTGTATCAATCAATGTATATGCAATTTTATGGAGACAAAAAGAAGGTAAACTTGTGGGTGCCAGTATACTTGGAAATAAGAAACAAATTATTGCAATGCAATTATATTGAAATTGCTATATGAAGGGGTGCATATCCTATAGCAAATCAGGGGGATATGAAACAACAAAGTAAAGCAAAGGCAGTCAGATAAGTTCTTCCCAGAAGAGGCTAACCTTGAATGGAACTTAAGAGAAGTAGAAGCATATACAAAGTCATGACAACATTAAAATAAATAAATAAAAGTAACAAACTCAGGGAAGATCATAGAGATTGCCAGAAAGAACAGACATGCAGTAAATGATAAATGTTCAAATTTGGGGAAAACAAATGAGAATTCCAGAGAGTTTTGTAACATGTTTCTTGATAAGAAACCCTATGAAAATGGGTTCGAAAAACAATGAATCCAATGAAAATGACAAGCCCTATGAAATATACAAATATGATATTTGATAATGCTAAGTCATTCAACCAAGAAACAAAAATAACAATAGAGTTTTTCTTTGCTTTAAAATATCTGCATTAAGAATGAGGGAGAAGGAAATGTCAACCCACTCCAGTACTCTTGCCTGGAAAATCCCATGGATGGAGGAGTCTGGTAGGCTACAGTCCATGGGGTTGCGAAGAGTTGGACATGACTCAGCAACTTCACTTTCATTTTTCACTTTCATTCATTGGAGAAGGAAATGGCAACCCACTCCAGTATTCTTGCCTGGAGAATCCCAGGGACAGAGGAGCCCTGTGGGCTGCTGTCTATGCGGTCGCACAGGGTCGGGCACGACTGAAGCAACTTAGCAGCAACAGCAGCATTAAGAATGAATAAATTCCCATTTAAATAATAATAAATGACAAGTATTTTTCAAAATGTACATTTAAATAGTTGTCTAGTATTCTGTTGTTCCATAAAATCCCATTTCATAGAAAAGAGAGATAAGAAAGCCTTCTTAAATGAGCAATTTAAAAAAAAATACAGGAAAACAATAGAATGAGAAAGGCCAGAGATCTTTTCAAGAAAACTGGAGATACCAAGAGAGCATTTCATACAAGGATGGGCATGAAAAAGGATAGAAATTATAAAGGACATAACAGAAGCAGAAGAGATTAAGAAGATGTGGCAAGAATACACAGAAGAACATACCAAAAAAAAATCTTAATGACCAGGATAAGCACAATGTATGGTCACTCACTAGAGCCCAACAATCTGGCCTGTGAAGTCAAATGGGTGATAGGAAATATTATTATGAACAAAGCTAGTGGAGGTGATGGAATTCCAGCTGAGATATTTAAAATCCTAAAAGATTATGCTGTTATTAAAGTGCTGTACTCAATATGTCAGCAAAGTTGGAAAACTCAGCAGTGGCCACAGGACTGCAAAAGGTCAGTTTTCATTACAATCCCAAAAAAGGGCAATACCAAAGAATGTTCAAACTACCACACAATTGCACTCATTTCATATGCTAGCAAGGTAATGCTCAAAGTCCTTCAAGCTAGGTTTCAGCATTATGTGAACCAACAATTTCCCTCTGTACAAATGGGGTTTTGACAAGGCAGAGGAACCAGAGATCAAATTGTCAGCATCCGTTGGATCATGGAGAAAGCAAGGGAATTCCAGAAAAAACAGCTACTTCTGCTTCATCAACTACTCTACAGCCTTTGACTATGTGGATCACAAGAAACTGTGGAACATTCTTATGGAGATGGGTGTACCAGACCACTTTATCTGTCTCATGAGAAACCTGTATGTGGGTCAAGAAGCAACAGTTAGAACCAGACATGGAAAAACTGATTGTCTAAAAATTGTGAAGGAGCACCAAAAGGCTGTTTACTGTGACCCTACTTATTTAACTTTTATGGAGTGTACATCATGCAAAATGTCAGGCTGGATGAATCACAAGTTGGATTCAAGATTGCTAGGAGAAACATCAACAATTTCAGATGATACCACTCTAATGACAGAAAGTGAAGAAGAACAAAAGAGTCTCTTGAAGAGAGTGCAAGAGGAGAGTGAAAAATCTGTCTTCAAATTTACCATCATCCCATCCCATCACTTCATGGTAAATAGATGGGGAAAAATAGAAACAGTGACAGGTTTTATTTTCTTTGGCTTCAAAATCACTGTGGACAGTGACTGCAGCTGTGAAATTCAAGGGCTCTTGCTCCTTGGAAGAAAAGCTATGACAAATCTAGATAGCATATTAAAAAGAAGAGATGGCACTTTGCCATCAAAGGTTTGTATAGTCAAACTATGGGTTTTCCAGTAGTCATGTGTGGATATGAGAGTTGTACCATAAAGAAGGCTGAGCACCGAATAATTGATGCTTTCAAACTGTGGTGCTGAAGAAGACTTTTGAGAGCCCCCGAACTGAAAAATCAAACCAGTCAATCCTGAAGGAAATCAACCCTGAACATTCATTGGAAGGACTGATAATTGAAACTGAAACTCTGATACTTTGGTCACCTGTTGTGAAGAGCTGACTCATAGGAAAGACCTGATGCTGGGAAAGACTGAAGGCAAATGGAGAAGGGGTGACAGAGGAAGAGATATTTAGATAGTATCACTGACTCAATGGACATAAATTTGAGCAAAGTGCAGGAGAGAGTGCAGGACAGAGCAACCTGGTGTACTGCAGTCCAGGCATGGCAAAGAGTTTGACGTAAGTTAGTGAATGGCACCCTACTCCAATACTCTTACCTGGAAAATCCCATGGATGGAGGAGCTTGGTGGGCTACAGTCCATGGGGTCGCTAAGAATTGGACACAACTGAGCGACTTCACTTTCACTTTTCACTTTCAGGCACTGGAGAAGGAAATGGCAAACCACTCCAGTGTTCTTGCCTGGAGAATCCCAGGGATGGGGGAGCCTGGTGGCCTGCCATCTATGGGGTCGCACAGAGTCGGACACGACTGAAGTGACTTAGCAGCAGCAGCAGTGACTAAACAACAATATTCCATTGTACTGTATTTGGCAGTTCTTGCTGATATGTTACTTAGGTTATTTTTTTAACTTCTTGATTTCAAGTATAACTGAGAAAATTAGATCAAGGATTATTTCTTTAGGACAAATTTTCACAAAAGGAATTACTAGATATTTTAGTTTTTAAATATCTGCTATTCACTATCAAATTACTCCAAAGAAAGATCATACCAATTTATATTCAATCACCTTTATCTCTTGCTATACTTAAAACCCCCAAGTTGTATCATTAATGGATGCTAAAGCTAGTGGGTTAACCTTTCATAAGAAATAGTATTGTGGGATGGGGGTTGGGGTGGGAGGGAGGCTCAAAAGGGAGGGGATATGTGTATACATATGGTTGATTCATTCACATTCTATAGCAGAAACCAACACAACATTGTAAGGCAGTTATCTTCCAATTAAAATTAAACTAAAAAAAAAGGAATGAGGTTTTACAAATCTTGAAATATCTTCCTACAAATGTAAATTAGAAGCCAAAAGAAATGATTTTAATATAGAAAAATTTAGTAGATATCACTTCAATCAAGTAATTGAAATTAGCATCATCAGTAATGGATAGAACTACAAGATTCACTAGAAAGAACTCAGCCTCGCTTTCATGGTACTCCTGCCAGAATATACACATACCCTGTTATAAGCATGAGGAAACATGGTACTAACCTAAATCAAGGGACACTCGAGGAAACAAACTAGTCTAAAAGGTTCAAAGGCAAGATCAAGACAGATGAAGGAGAGGAGAGAAGGAGGGAGACAGATGGAGAGAGACAAGAGAGAGAAAGAACGATGAAGTAAGTGAAGTAAAATTCCATAACTGCTGATTACAGGTAAGGGGTATTTGGGAGTTACTGTTACAACTGCAACTTTTCTATAAATCCCAAATTATATCAAAATTAAAAGGTTACAAAAAATCATCAATGTGATAGAAAGAAACCACAACTTAAAAAGTAAAAGAAAAAAACTGGTCAAACATGTATATTATAAGTAATCCTCACCTTGCATGGTATCATGAAATGACAATGTAAATTTGTGAGCTGAAAGTACATAAAGAGAATTTAATAACCAACGTAAAACAACTGTGATCATTCAATAAGCTTTATAAATTTCTGTCAAAACATTAGAATCTCTATTAACGTCAATTACAAATGCACAGGGAAATTTTTAAAATCTGATATTTATTTTATGCACTATAATTTCAAACATTAGACATTTTGATAATTAAAGTGTTTTTTGTAAAACTTATCAAGAGCAGTTTGAGGAGCATTTCCCTTTGTATGACTTGGAAAAATTGTCTTATTCCTTCAAAAGTTTGGATCAGCTCCAACATTATATTCTTTGCATTTTCAGGGCCATGAAATACCTCCAAAAGATTCTGTAATGTGAAGCTTTTGCTGGTGTCACTTCCTCTGGGTCACCATCATCATTTCCTCAAGACCACTTTCCTCATTTATGTTGACAGTCTCACGTTCATTACAGTCAAGTGGCTGCATATCTAGTCTTTCCAGTACTGTTAATGTCAATATTGCCATAGTCGACTATTTCTTCTGTAACTCTACTTACAAATTTAATTTCCACTATTATTTTGTTTCTTTGTTGCACTTCGTTTTTATTGGCCAATTCCCACTTTTGATTACTAATTTTTGTAAAATGTCAATTGGGTTTATTACTGGAAGAAAAGGAGGCAATACAACTATATATTTTGCTCTCTGTATATGCACTAAATAGGAGATGCACAGTGACCAATCACTGACAGCCTTTGAATAAACTGATAGAATGGGTCACTGATCATGATTTGGGTATGTTATAATTTGTGAACTGAAGAGCTAGCAGAGAGATGTGTGCTTTATGCATTTACTAACAGTTATTACACTGTGGTAATAGAAATCTGAACACTGTTACTAAACGACTGGTATTACTTAACTAAACCACAGTAACTGAAATTTGTACAATTGAAGAACCATACAAAACAAGACCATCCCGTATTTTCTTTTGTGTTGCTAATGGAAAAACTACTTTAATCTTGATAATAATGAATTTTTTAGGTAGATAAGTGTATTCAGAAAATTCTCTGATACAACATGCTTGAATTCTCATCAATTCACTGTGGCTACTATGAATTTCCAGAAACTGAATTATGGGTCAGAAAACCAGGATTTTACTTTTGTTCTACTACCAATGCATCACATTATGGTGATAAATCATGTTAATCCCTTTGAACTCCTGGGTCATCTATACAAACGAAAATTGGAATGAGTTTTTTTTCTAAGAGAGTTCTACTGTATTCCTATTTTCCTGGAACAGTTATTTAAAGGAATCCTTCCACTCTAAAAATTGTCCCAATTGGGAGAATCAATTATATAGCCTGCCCCCCATCCAATCTTTTCTGTCTCTATGACAAACAGAAATACTATTTGTGACACAGTAGCATTGCAAAGTTGTAATTGTTATTTACAACTACAAAAACATTAAAAACAAGACCAACTTCAAACATGACTTTTAAATATATTCCATGGTGTTAACTGTATTCCTTGAATTTTCTGCATCTTATATATTTTTGCAAATGGTACCAAATTCTTACAGATACTGCAACCTTTTATTACTTCTCAATAAAAAATTTTACCACTAAAAAGAACTCTAAGTAATTCATCTGACGTTGCTAAGCATATTACATCCTGTTGACCCGCACCAAGTAACTGAGCCAGCAAGCAGTAAAAGCCCACATGTAAGTGACGTAAGTCGGGACTTCTGTACTTTCCTGGTTGTCCCTCTGACAGGTCTGAATTGATGTTGAATTATATACTTTAATAATATTTATGTGGTTTAACATTTTTATGTGGTTCAACATTTTTATGTGGTTCAGAACAAGGGAACAACAAATAATGTTTAGGTGAAACAGGCTTAGTTTTACTTGATATATCAGAACTGCTCCAGCATTTTCATTATAATTATCTGCAACATTTACTTACCTCAGACAGTAGAGTTGATAGAGCAAGGCAGTAATAATCTTCCTACAGACCTGCCAAGTTTCTAAATGCAAGTGCTGAGCACAAATACCCCCAACATATCTTAATATTCACTCTAAGCTATACTCAGGCAGAGAAATAGTGTATGAAATTTGATGACAATAAATCCTGAATTTAAGCAAGATATGCATTATTTTTTCTTTACTTAAAAGTTGAAAAAAAAGAAACATCAGAATGTTTTATCTGTTACTTAAATCTAATGTTTTAATATATTTGATACCAGATGTAATCTTTCTCATCTTTCTAATCAGATGCATATTTAAAAATTTGAAGTTGAAGTTCAAAATCAATACCATATTTTCCATTGTAATCTTTGCCTCTTGATATATAGCACATTTGCTTATTTATAAGATTATTTGTAGAAAGATTTAAAACTTTAAAGTCTTACTTAATTTGATATTTAACGTATCAGCTTTAATTTAGAAAGTTATACTGTTACATGGACATTAACATGTCCTGGAATTTCTAGGTTATATATGACATAACATATAATGCCATAATTTAATGCCTTATAACTAAGTTCTAGGACCAAATTTTATATAGAGTACACAAATTATATAAAAATGACCCATGTTATAGTAGATATGATTTTCTTCAAATATATCCTTTAGTAACAAATTTTAGCCAAAGTTCTTTAATAGAGCATAATACAATACATTATAGAACACGCAATCTTGAACTATTCATTCAGCCATTTTCAAAAACGTTCATCTTTAAATATTTGAAATGATCAAATGTTTTACAGCATTTCAGTATTTTTAAACAGTGGTTCTTACATAACACTAAATATTCAAGTTACTTACCTCTGTTCCAACCAAATAACTTTGTTCTGCCTCTCAACTTCCAAGTGTAAAATGGAGGTATCATTACATTATTTCCAAGGTTTCCATCTTCTGTAATTCCATAAGAGATTTAATAATAGCATTCCCAAATCCCAGGTACTGAGACATTTTTTATGATTATTTTGTGCTATATTCAATTTTTTAATTTATCCATTCATTTAAAACTTTATTCTCTTTTTATTTTTGTGCTTTACAATGTTGTGTTGGGTTTTGCCATACAACAATGTATTCAGGCATAAGTATGCATATGTCCCCTCCTCTTAAATGTCCCTCACTCCCCGCAACCCCATCCCATCCCATCCCTCTAGATTGTCACAGAGTACCAGGTTGAGCTCCCTGTTATACAGCAACTTCCCACTTTCTATTTACATGTGGTAATATATACATTTTACATATGGTAATCTATATGTTTCAATGCTACTCTCTGAATTCGTCCCACCCTCTCTTTCCCTTGCTGTGTCCACAAGTCTGTTCTCTATGTCTGTGTCTCTAATATTACATACAATGCTTTCCAGCTGCAAAATCTAGCATATCACACAAAAGTCCAAAACCAATTTAATGAATAATTTTATTGTGTTTATATTTAGTCCAATGTGACATATTTTTAAAATGTGGAACTTCTTAAAATATGTCTATTATCCAAAAATAAGTAAAAGCTTGCTTTATATCAAATAAAGATGATAGAAAGAAAGGGCCTATATTAAGAGTGTGCTGTGTTCTAAACTGTTCTTGACATATTGAGCTTAGACATCATCTTTAGCAAAGTCATTTATGAGTAACTAAATAAAAAGTTAAAGTGCTTTTTAGAGTTTTAAGAACTGTTCAAATCCAGACCTAAATGACTGCTACAGTTAACTATTGTCCTAGACTCTAATTTTTGCCAAAGATAAAATACCTACTATAATTCTGGCATATTTATTTTTTCAAACATCAAATATACAAACACATCCGCATCTATTGGGAAGATCAGTTCAGTCACTCAGTATGTCCAACTCTTTATGACCCCATGGACTGCAGCACGACAGGCTTGCCTGTCCATCACCAACTCCCAGAGTTTGCACAAACTCATGTCTATTGAGTTGGTGATGCCATCCAGCCATCTCATCCTCTGTCGTCCCCTTCTCCTCCTGCCTTTAATCTTTCCCAGCATCAGTGTCTTTTCCAATGAGTCAGTTCTTCCCATCAGTTGGCCAAAGTATTGGAGTTTCAGCTTCAGCATCAGTCCTTCCAATGAATATTCAGGACTGATTTCCTTTAAGATGGACTGGTTGGATCTCCTTGCAGTCCAAGGGACTCTCAAGAATCGTCTCCAACATCACAGTTCAAAAACATCAATTCTTCGGCGCTCCATTTTCTTTATAGTCCAACTCTCACATCCATACATGACTACTGGAAAAAAACATAGCTTTGACTAGATGGTTGATATTTCTCCCAGGAATCTTGATTCTAGCTTTTGATTCATCCAGCCCCGCATTTTTCGTGATGTACTTTGCATAAAAGTTAAATAAGCAGGGTGACAATATACAGCCTTGACATACTCCATTCCCAAATTTGAACCAGGCTGTTGTTCCATATCCAGTTCTAAGTGTTGCTTCTTGTCCTTCATACAGACTTCTCAGGAGACAGGTAAGGTGGTCCAGTATTTCCTTCTCTTTGAGAATTTCCCATGGTTTGCTGTGCTCCACACAGTCAAACGCATTAGCTTGTTGTAAAATGTATCTTTGTAACTTATTTTATACCAATTGTTTGCACTTTTTATCCTCCCCTCCACTCCTACATTTCCCGTCCCCCCCATTACTTCTCCCTACACGTAACCACTAGTGTGTTCTCTATATGCATCAGTTCTCTTCTTTTTTGTTATGTTCACTAGTTTGTTGTATTTTTTAGAGTCCACATGTAAGTGATATCATACAGTATTTGCCTTTCTCTGTCTGATTTATTTCATTTAGTGTATTGCCCTCCAAGTCCATTCTTGTCTCTGCAAATGGCAAAATTCTATTCTTTTTTAAGACTGAGAAGGATTCATTGTACCCATACATATCACATCTTTAGCCATTCTTCTGTTGATGGACACTTAATTTGCTTTCATATCTTGACAACTGTAAATAATACTGCTATGAGCAGTATATATTTTTTTCAAATTATCTTTTTATTTATATTTAAATATATACCCGGAGTGAAATCACTGTGTCATGTGGTATTTTTAATTTTGGCTTTTTTAGAAGCTGCCATACTATTGGATATTTTTCACAGTGATTGCACCGATTTACATTCCCATCAACAGTACAGGTTTCCTTTTCTCCACATACCCATCAGCATTTATTATCTGTGTTCTCTTCGATGATAACCATTCTGACAGGTATGAAGTGACAGCTCATCGTGGTTTTGATCTGCATTCCCCTGACGATTAGAAATGTTGAGCACCTTTTCATGTGCCTGTTGGCATCTTCATTTCCCTTGGAAAAATGTCAGTTTGGCTCTTCTGCCCATTTTTAAAGTTAAATTGTTTGCTTGTTTGTTTATGTTGATTTTTATGAGCTGTTTACATATGTCAGATAGGAATCATTTATTGATCATATCATTTACAAATATTTGCTCCCATTCAATAGTTGTCTTTTAATTTTGTCAATTGTTTCCTTTCTGTAGAAAATTTTTAAGTTCAGTTAGGCTTCATTTGTTTATTTTTGCTTTTATTTCCTATACATTAGGAGATAGATCAACAAAACATTGGCACAATGTATGTCAGAGCGTTCTGTCTGTGTTTCCCTCCAGGAGTTTTATAGTATTGTTCTTATATGTAGGTCATTTTGAGTTTATTTTTGTGTATGGTGTTAGAGAATATTCTAATGTTATTCTTTTACATGTAGCTGCCTTATGTTCCCAGCACCACTTATTGAAGAGACTACCTTTTATTCATTTTATACCCTTGCATCCTTAATGATCCCTTTCTAGTAATCCACTAAGTATCTTTATGTTAACTAAGAACTGAAATGAAAGAGACATCTAAAAATTTAATGCAGATACATGTAATTATTACAGAGAAATCTTGGTACAAAGTATTATACTTTATTAAACAAGAAAACTCTGCATGTACCAAAAATGTGAATAATTTATTTGAAATTTTAAAAATGAACAGAAGTAAATGAGACTGAAATGAAACACAAAGAACATAATCTTCTGCATTGTTGAAGTTTTTCATTCTAATTATATCTAGAATATCCAACAGAAAGAACCTAATTTTATCCGGTTAAAAATTCTAAAGTGATTTCAAAATTTATTTTTGTTTTTTACAAGGATAAGAAATCATCTAATGACTGACTAATTACATTGTTTTTTTTCATTAGGCATATATTAACAGGAACTACCCTAGGATATGGCTGAAACTTCTAGAAATTAATCACTCTACCTTTTATCATTTCATAAAGAATCTGAGGTAAGTAAGTATGTGAGATATAAGAAAATGACTTAGTATATCAATTCTACATAATGAAAATAAAATTTGAGGAAGAGTAATAAATCTGGAGTAGCTCTGAGTTACAAACTTATCCTTTGTCTGAGAGAGCATGTTTGTCAGATCTTGTCACAGCTGGTTCCCTCCACACATCACTCTCTGGGATCTGAATATACCTGTCAGGAATGAGAAATTTTTAGAAGTGATGGGAGTGACTGTGCTGCTTCTTCATGGGTTTAGGAGTAAACAATTAATAGTAAGAAGGCACCCTTGTTAGCCCATATACACTACTATAGTTTCCCCAAATATATTAGACTGTACTAGTTGTCCATAATATAATGTGTAGCACAAAAATTAAAAAAAAAACTATTTAAATAGGGTCTGCTTTAGAATTTCTAGAGGTAATAAACTCAATAAGGCAACAATCAGATCAGATCAGTTGTTCAGTCGTGTCCGACTCTTTGCGACCCCAGGAATCAATTGTGTGTCTATCACATATTAGTAAATGTGAAATATTTAAAATGTTTTCTTTAATATAAGTAAATATTTTATTCCCCCATTAAAGATGAGGAAAATGATGCTCAAAGTGTTTGTGACTTGTTTAAAGCCAGAGGCTGCACAAGAGACAAAACCCAGTACTTGGATTCTGATAGCACTTCAAATTCTAGGCTCAAAGAACTCCAGGATCATTCTGCAGCAGTAGTCAAGGGACAGAATAAGAACATCTTAAGATTTTTAACACCTAAAATGTTTACTGTTTTTGTAAATCTTTTCAAAGTAGTAATAGGCAACAAAGCTATAGTAGTTTTCTATTGTCTCTGTACCAAATTCATTCAAATGTAATGGCTTAAAACACACAAATTTATTATCTTATAATAAGATAGGTCAGAATTTCGATGTAGCTAAATTCAAAGTGTTAGCCAGGTTCCCCACATTGTTTCAAGCAGTTAACAAGAATCAATTTATTTAGTTCATGTCCTCCTTTGACACACACACACACACACACACAGGCCTCATAGTTTCCCGATGCCTATTTCAAAGAAAATAAAACCAAGGCAAAGTGTGGTTAGTAGCTTCTCTAAGGTCATTTAGTTAATGTGTTAGAGATGGGATAATAATAATTAGCAATAAAATATTTGAAAGGAGGGCTAATATATGTTCTAATTATCTGAGATTTTAAGAAAATTTGCTGAGCAAATATATAGGCAACCCACTCCAGTACTCTTGCCCGGAAAATCCCATGGACGGAGAAGCCTGGTAGGTTACGTAGTCCATAGGGTTGCAAAGAGTCAGACACGACTGAGCGACTTCATTCACTTTATAGTTGAGAAGACAGACACCTAGGAGGGAAAAATAAGTTGTTTCCCCTAAATGGGAAAATAATTTGAAAAAGAATGGACACTTGTATGGATATAACTGAATCACTTTGCATGTATACAGTCTCGAAATAACCTTTCCCAATTTGGAAGCATTCTGTTGTTCCATGTCTGGTTCTAACTGTAGCTTCTTGAACTGCATACAGGTTTAGCAAGAGGCAGTTGAGATGTTCTGGTATTCCCATGTCTTTGAGAATTTTCCACAATTTGTTGTGATCCACACAGTCAAAGCCTAATGTAGTCAATGAAGCAGAAGTAGATGTTTTTCTGGAATTCTCTTGCCTTTTCTATGATCCAACAGATATTGGTAATTTAACATCTGGTTCCTCTGCCTTTTCTAAACCCAGCTCACACATCTGGAAGTTCTTGGTTCATGTACTGTTGAAGCCTAGCTTGGAGACTTGAGAATTACTTTGCTAGCATATGAAACAAGTGCAATTGTACTGCAATTGGCACTCAAAGTTATTGCCTTTCTTTGGGATTGGAATGAAAATTGACCTTTTCCAGTCTGTGGCCACTGCCGAGTTTTCCAAATTTGTTGCCATATTGAATGCAGCACTTTCACAGTATCATCTTTTGGGATTTGAAATAGTTTAGCTGGAATTCCATCACCTCCACTAGCTTTGTTCATAGTGATGCTTCCTAAGGCCCACTTGACTTCACATTCCAGGATATCTGGTTCTAGGTGAGTGATCAAACCATCATTGTTATCTGAGTCATTAAGATCTTTTTTGTATAGTTCTTCTGTGCATTCTTGCCACCTCTTCTTAATATTATCTGCTTCTGTCCTTCATTTCTGTCCTTTAGTGTACCAATCTTTGCATGAAATGTTCTGTCAGTGTCTCTAATTTTCTTGAAGAAATCACTAGTGTTCCCTGTCCTATTGTTTTCCTCTATTTCTTTGCATTGATCACTTAGGCTTTCTTTTCTCTCCTTGCCATTCTTTGGAACTCTCCATTCAAATGGTATATCTATACTATTCCCCTTTGCCTTACACTTCTCTTCTTTTCTCAACTATTTGTAAGGCCTCCTCAGACAACCAATTTGCCTTTTTGCATTTCTTTTTCTTGAGGATGGTTTTGATCACCTCTTATTATACAAGGTTATGAACCTCCATCCATAGTTCTTCAGCCACATATACTCTCAGTTTTTGCTGCCCGTATAGAGCTTCTCTGTCTTTGGATGCAAAGAATGAAATCAGTCTGATTTCAGTATTGATCAGCTGGTGATTTCCATGTATAGAATCAACTCTTGTGTTGTTGGAAGAGGGTGTTTGCTATGACCAGTGCATTCTCTTGGCAAAACTCTGTTAACTTTGCCCTGCTTCATTTTATACTCCAAGGCCAAACTTGCCTCTTACTCCAGGTATCTCTTGACTTTCTTCTTTTGCATTCCAGTCTCCTAGGATGAAAAGGACATCTCTTTTTGGTGTTAGGTCTAGAAGATCTTGTAGGTCCTCATAAAACCATTCAACTTCAGCCTCTTCAGCATTAGTGGTTAGGACATAGACTTGGATTACTCTGATATTGAATGGTTTCCCTCAGAAATAAACAGAGAAACAGAGATTATTCTGTCATTTTTGAGACTGCACCCAAGTACAGCATTTTGGACTCTTGTTGACTATGAGGGCTACTCCATATCTTCTAATAGATTCTTGCCCACAGTAGTAGATATAATGGTCATCTGAATTAAATTCACCCATTTCAGTCAATTTTAGTTCACTGATTCATAAAATGTCAATGTTCACTCTTGCCATCTATTGTCTGACCACTTCCAATTTACCTTGATTCATGGACCTAACATTCCAGGTTCTTATGCAATATTGTTCTTTTCAGCATCGGACTTTACTTTCACCACCAGACACATTCACAACTGGGCATTATTTCCACTTTGGCTCAGCCTCTTCATTTCTTCTGGAGCTATTTTTCCATTCTTCTCTAGTAGCATATCAGGGACCTACCCCCCTGGGGAGTTCATCTTTCAGTGTCATATCTTTTTGCCTTTTCATACTGTCCATTTCGATATAGTCAATGAAAAGAGAATGATAGTTGCCAAGTAGAAAAGTGTGTTCCTCCCCAAGCTAACAATAATATGAAATATATTAAAAAAAAGAAAGATCCTCTGGAGAGGCATCTAGATAGAATACTAGGATTGGACAAAATGGCAGAAAATTTCTTCTTATAATTCACAAACACATCTCTGATGGTAAAGTTAAAAGGGACAGCTGACTTTTCTCTATCTAAATTTACAGGAGTTATAATCCAAAAGGGAGAAATTTCAAAGGAGTTTTCCAGAGCACTTTCTACTTTCAATCAGGACTTTATCTGTATAACATTCTCCTCTACTCATTGTCACCAATAACCTCCATGTTACTCAATCTAATATTCAATTATTCATCTTCTCAGCATCATTTGAATAAATTAATCATAATCACTCTTGTTGGAAACATTTCCTTCACTTGACTTCTGAGATATTAAACTTTTCTGCTTTTCTTACTATCACAGCTCTCTCTTCCCTGGTGGCTCAGAGGGTAAAGCGTCTGCCTGCAATGCGGGAGACCCAGATTCAATCCCTGGGTTGGGAAGATCCCCTGGAGAAGGATGGCACCCCACTCCAGTACTCTTGCCTGGAAAATCCCGTGGACAGAAAAGCCTTGTAGACTACAGTCCATGGGATCGAAGTGAGTCAGACATGACTGAACGACTTCACTTTCTTCTTTAAACATTTTCCCTTTCAAAACCACAATCATCTGCTGGGTGAATAAACCCATCTTGTGACTTTAAATATCAAATAAATGATCATGACTTTAAGATTTGTATCTACATGAAACCCTCATGCTCAAACCCAGACTTGTATATCTGACAGCCTCCAGGACAACTTCATTGGAAGTCTAGTGGCCTTCACACTTATGACATGCAAAACCAATTGACTGTCCTGCAGACACCTATGTTTACCTGAGTGTGTTTCTATTTTTAGTAAATAGTCCCAACTTTAACACAAATTACTTAAGAAAAAATTTTGGATCTTCATTGACTCCTCATTTTTTCACATCCCCACACAATAAATTAGAGTGTCCTTTTATCTCTATTTAAATTTAACTACTCAGAATTGACAATTTCTCATTGTTCTATTACTATTTCACTCAATCAATAGATGTAAGTAACTCATATGGACCAATACATATTTAAAAAATCAGATTGCACTCATTAATTAATATAAGACAAATATAACAAAGACTACACAAAGAAAACATACATAACTAAGAAATTCATATTATTCTTAAAAAAGAATCATTAGGAGAAGAGCTAAGACATAAAACAAAGGAAAGTTTTATTTTGTATTGCTGTCATTTACTTTTATACACAAAGTTTTGATACATGCAATTTTTGAACTTTAGTTGATAATTATAAATTGTAGTTAATCATGTAATATTGTCTATAAACATTTGAAAGTTCATTTTTAAACTATATGTTTAGATTGCTTTATACTGACATATGTAGATGAAATTTGTTTACTTAAACTTCTGCACTAAAGTTGATTATGCAATTGAATACCTAGTTGAATTGAATGATTAAATCAAATATCACCTATTTTCCCTACAAAATGACATTTACTTGTCTCTGTTTTTCTACTCTGGGACAAAGACTTATAGAAGTTACCTTATTTCACCCATCACCCTGGCCATAAGTGTAAGAGTTTCTATCATAAATAAACAGACTTTCTGTGTTACTGGGTATATAAGCTTCAATTATACTAGCGATGATCCAATTAATTTCTGATATGGTTGTGACAATTGATCAGATCAGATTAGTCACTCAGTCGTGTCTGACTCTTTGCCACCCCATGAATTGCAGCACACCAGGCCTCCCTGTCCATCACCAACTCCTGGAGTTCACTCAGACTCACGCCCATCGATCGAGTCAGTGATGCCAACCAGCCATCTCATCCTCTGTCGTCCCCTTCTCCTCTTGCCCCCAATCCCTCCCAGCATCAGAGTCTTTTCCAATGAGTCAACTCTTCGCATGAGGTGGCCAAAGTACTGGAGTTTCAGCTTTAGCATCAGTCCTTCCAAAGAAATCCCAGGACTGATCTCCTTTAGAATGGACTGGTTGGATCTCCTTGCAGTCCAAGGGACTCTCAAGAGTCTTCTCCAACAGCACAGTTCAAAAGCATCAATTCTTCAGTGCTCAGCCTTCTTCACAGTCCAACTCTCACATCCATACATGACCACAGGAAAAACCATAGCCTTGACTAGACGAACCTTTGTTGGCAAAGTAATGTCCCTGCTTTTGAATATGCTATCTAGGTTGGTCATAACTTTCCTTCCAAGGAGTAAGCGTCTTTTAATTTCATGGCTGCAGTCACCATCTGCAGTGATTTTGGAGCCCAGAAAAATAAAGTCTGACACTGTTTCCACTGTTTCCCCATCTATTTCCCATGAAGTGATGGGACCGGATGCCATGATCTTCATTTTCTGAATGTTGAGCTTTAAGCCAACTTTTTCACTCTCCATTTTCACTTTCCTCAAGAGGCTTTTGAGTTCCTCTTCACTTTCTGCCATAAGGGTGGTATCATCTGCATATCTGAGGTTATTGATATTTCTCCCAGCAATCTTGATTCCAGCTTGTGTTTCTTCCAGTCCAGCGTTTCTCATGACGTACTCTGCATATAAGTTAAATAAGCAGGGTGACAATATACAGCCTTGACGTACTCCTTTTCCTATTTGGAACCAGTCTGTTGTTCCATGTCCAGTTCTAACTGTTGCTTCCTGACCTGCATACAAATTTCTCAAGAGGCAGATCAGGTGGTCTGGTATTCCCATCTCTTGAAGAATTTTCCACAGTTTATTGTGATCCATATAGTCAAAGGCTTTGGCATAGTCAATAAAGCAGAAATAGATGTTTTTCTGGAACTCTCTTGATTTTTCCATGATCCAGCAGATGTTGGCAATTTGATCTCTGGTTCCTCTGCCTTTTCTAAAACCAGCTTGAACATCAGGAAGTTCATGGTTCACATATTGCTGACAATTGATACCCTAACAATGCACTGGAGTTCTGTTCTCACTTGAAGCCAACACTTGATGTCATCAGGCTTAATAATTTCTGGAAATCTGAAGACTGGGAAATAGTGTCCCACTACTTTGATCTGCATCCCACCAACTAGTAAGAAGACTAGCTTTTCCAATTTTTGTTTTTCTTTTCATTTCTCTTCTTATACATTTATATTTTAAAAGAAATCCTTCCTTAATCCAATATAAAAAACATATTATCTGAATGATAATGACACATTCCTACATGTTTGCTTGTGCTTTGATATGAAATAAATTAAAATACAGAATAACCTTAAAAATCACTTACTCTGAACTTCAATCATCTGTAAAATGGGGATAATAAGGATTGTTGTGACAAATGTGTGCCTTACCATATTTACCTCACCTTCTGACTTTATAATTTACTCATGTTCATTCATGTAGTCCTAGTATGTTTTTAACTGCTGAAAAATATTTTATTGGAGGAATATCTGTGATGCATTTCTTCCTTCTGTACTAGAAGAGGAGAAATCAGAGAAATTTTTAAGGAGTATTTGACCTGAATTTTGAAGAATACATGGGTTTTTACAGAGATGCTAGAGAAAAAATGACTATGCTCCTGAAAACCATTTTCCTTCATCTAGGGCATTTCAATGTCAATAGAATTGCTCTTACAAAAATAATTAATCTTTTAATCTTGAGGTTATTTTAAAATTTCTGGTCTATTCAATGTTATAAATGATTATAACAATTATTAAACTAAGGAAAAAATATTTGCATTTTAATGCCTTTGCTGTGTGGAAAATGAATTTTAATGAAACAATCAAGGGATGCTCCAATGACTAAGGTTTCTGCCACTTTAGGTTGATTGAAAGCAGTTTTTGTGTAAGGGGTGTTCCAGAACATTCTCTTTAGAATAATACAGTATGCTTAGAAAACTAAATTCTGCATGCTTTTCGAAAAAAAAAGATGTTATTTCAGAAACACTTGCTTATCTTTTGTTGCTCTAAACATAATTGATCTTTTTGCTTTTTTTGGACTGGTATTTTTAAATCACATTTCCTATGCAAAAATGTTTTCCTTTAGAGAGTACAGCAAATTTTTTTTTATTTGACTATGTTTGAAGTCAAGCAAACTTGATAACATTAGAAATTATGTAAAATTATCCATAATCATAGGTAAAGCTATTGATTTCAACATGTAAAAACATGCTTTTGAATTCTTGCTATTATTAATGTATGTCACCTCTGTCCTACACACCACAAAGATAATTCTCCATATATATTCAGATTTAGTTCATGTTCAAGTATTCTTAAATACAATTCCTTGTATATATGAATTCCAGATATTCTTTTCTTTGAGATGTGGCTTTATTATTAATATATTAATTCTTACTCAAATAATTTTGAGAAAATATACAACTCTTCCAGTGAGAAAGATGAGAAATGTAAAAAAAAAGTAATAATAATAGCTTTTTTCATTTAAATTTCTTGAATTAAACACTTGATTTTTTGTTGTATTTTTAAAAAATATTTTTTTATTTATCAAACGAGCCATATGGAATCAGTCTAGGTTTGGAAGATGATGTTTCATGAGGTTATACTGGATAGATAAGTATTCCTAATCAGAATATTTTCTATTTGATAAGAAAGATGCTTTAACTTTTTTGCTTTGCTCTTAGTCTCTTAGATTGTTTTACCTCATTAATTAATGAGAGAACCAAAAATATGTTGTGACCAGTTCAAGCATTTAAGAAGATAGGATATTCAAAGACAGTAAAAAGGAAAATGTTAGGATAGGATTGCAGAGCTACATATCAACATGTTTAAAGTACAACAGGCCATAAATATTTGAAGTTACCTGTAACACTGGACAGAAATTGTGTGCATCTCTACTGGACAAAATTCTGTAAATTAACAAGGAACTCCATTAGCCCATTTACATTTAAGGTAATTACTGATAAGTATGATCTTGTTACCATTTACTATGTTGCTTTGTGTTCGTTTTTATAGGCTTTTTCTGTTTCCTGTCTAGAGGAGTTCCTTTAGCATTTGTTAAAGAGCTAGTTTGGTAGTGCTGAATTCTCTACGCTTTTGCTTGCCTGTAAAGCTGTTAATTTCTCCTTGGAATCTGAATGAGATCCTTGCTGCATACAGTAATCTTGGTGGTAGATTTTCCCTTTCATCACTTTAAGTATATCCTGCTATTCCCTTCTGGCCCGCAGAGTTTCTGTTGAACCATCAACTGTTTGCCTTATGGGAATCCCCTTGTATGTTATTTGTTGCTTTTACCTTGCTGTTTTTAATATTTATCATTTGTATTTAATGTTTGTTAGTTTGATTAATATATGTATTGGCATGTTTCTCCTTAGGTTCATCCTGTATGGGACTCTAAATGCTCCAACCAAAAGACATAGACTGGTTGAATGTATACAAAAATTAGACCCTTATATATATCGTCTGCAAAAACCCCCTTCAAGCCTAGGGACACACATGGACTGAAAGAGAGGAGCTGGAAAGATATCCTGTGTAAATGGAGAAAAGAAAGCGGGAGCAGCAAGACTCACATCAGATGAAATAGACTTTAAAATAAACACTATTGTAAAAGACAAAGGAGGACACTACGTAACAATCAAAGGATAAATCCAAGAAGAAGATATAACAATTATAAAAATATATGTACCTAATATAGGAGCACCTCAATACATAAGGCTAATGATAACAACTAGTAAAGGAGAAATTGACAGTAACACAATAATAGTAGGATCCCTGGTGGTTCAGATGGTAAAGAATTCATCTGCAATGCAGGAGACCTGGGTCCAATCCCTGGGTTGAGAAGAGATCCCTTGGAGGAGGGCACTGCAACCCGCTCCAGTATTCTTGCCTGGAGAATCCCCAAGGATAGAGGAACCTGGCTGAGGTTGCAAAGAGTCGGACATGACTGAACAGCTAAGCACACAACACAACATTAATACCTTATTCACACCAAATGACAGATCATCCAGACATAAAATTAATAAGAAAACACAGGATTTAAGTGATACATTGGACCAGTTGGACCTAGTTGATATCTACAGGACATTTCATCCAAAAACAATATATTTCACTTTTTTCTCAAGTGCACATGGAACATTCTCCAGGACAGATCACATCCTGGGCCACAAATCAAGTCTTGGTAAATTAAAGGGGGAATAAAAAAACACTGAAATCATGTCAAGCATCTTTTCTGATCCCAACAATCTAAGATTATTTGTCAACTACAGTAAAAATTATAAAAAACACAAACACATGGAAGCTAAACAACATGCTTCTAAATAAACAACAGATCACCGAAGAAAACAAAAAGGAAATCAAAATAGAAACAAATGACAACGAAAATATGGCAACTCAAAATCTACGGGTTGCAGTAAAAATAGTGCTGAAAGGGAATTTCATAGCAATACAAGCCTACCTCAAGAAATAAGAGAGACATCAAATAAACACCTAATATTACAAGTAAAGCAACTGGAAAAAGAACAACAACAAAAAAAACCCCAGAGTTAGTAGAAGGAAAGAAATCATAAAGATTAGAGAAGAAACAAATGAAAAAGAAATAAAAGAAACTATAGCAACAACAACAAAACAAAAGTTGGTTTTCTGAGAAGATAAGCACAACTAACAAACCTTTAGCCAATTAGAAATGGAAAAGAGGAAACAATACAGAAATACAAAGGATCATAAGAGAATACTGTAAGCAACTATTGGAGAAGATAATGGCTACCACTACAGTATCCTTGCCTGGAGAATCCCATGGACAGAGGAGCCTGGTGGGCTTTAGTCCCTGGGGTTGCAAAGAGTCAGACACGACTGAGCGACTAAGCACATGAGCAATTATATGCCAATAAAGTGGAAAAATTGGAAGAAAGGGACACATTCTTACAAAAGTATAACCTTCCAAAACTGAGCCAGGAAGAAATAAGAAAAGGACAGATCAATCACAAGAATGAAAATCAAAACCATAATCAAAAAATTTCCAACAAACAAAAGTCCAGGACCAGATGGCTTCACAGGTAAATTTTTCTAAAAGTTTAGAGAAGAGCTAACACCTATCTTGCTCACACTCTTTCAGAAAATTGCAGATGAAGGAAAACTCCCAAACTCATACTATGAGGCCACCATCACCATGACACCAATACCAGACAAAGATGCCACCAAAAAAAAAAAAAAAATTACAGGCCAGTACCACTGATGAACATAGATGCAGAAATCCTCAACAAAATTCTAGCAAACCGAACCCAGTAACAAATTTAAAAGACCATACATCATGATCAAGTTGGCTTTATCCCAGGAATGCAAAGATTCCTCAATATACACAAATCAATCAATATGATACACCATATTAACAAGTTGAAAGATAAAAACCATATGATCATCTCAATAAACGCAGAGAAAGCCTTCAACAAAATTCAACACCCATTTATGATGAAAACTCTCCAGAAAGCAGGCATAGAAGGAATAAACTTCAATATAGTGAAGACCATATACAACGAACCCCCAGAAAACATTCTTCTCAATGGTGAACAACTGAAAGCATTTCCTCTAAAATCAGAAACAAGACAAGGGTGCCCACTCTCACCACTATTATTCAGCAAAGAACTCTATTACATATGGGATGTTTGATCAGTAGTAACAAAGAAATTAATTTAGTATTAACACAATCCCTAGACAATCCTTGTTACAGTTGTTGTCCCATAAGATATTGAAGGCATGCTATATTTTTTTTCCTTATTTCCAAATTGAGGCTTTTTTTCCCTATACTACCTTCTTTAGTGCCTAATACATTTGCAAAATTTAGAGTTTAGCTTAAAATTGATGGCATTTTTATTTTTTCTCTCCCATACTTACTCTCTTATTTTCTCAAAGAACAGACACTGTTCCAAACAATGAATAAAAAAGAACTGCCATTTTCTCCCTACTTTTTTTTTAATTTCAGAAATTAACTTAGAGCATTTTTCTAGTTCAGGAACCCCAATCCTTTATTTTACTTTATTATTCTAAAATTTGTCTGTGATAATTTCACAGCAGCACAGATTATCTTATTGATCATACACCATCAAGCTAAAAGTTTTGTGTTTGATTTTTTATTTGATTTGGTTTAATCTAATTGTCATTTTAACTGGAGAGTAATAACATATCAATTAAAGAACCTATCTTATCCCTCACCTATGAAGTTGAATTTGCTGGCAGATCTTTAAAAAAAGTTTCTGCTTGGGTTGAACCTGATGGAATTACATTTGCAGTCATTAATAAAGGACCATCATGTTGGAACCTCTTTAAAAATTGGAGGCTGTGCTTCAAAAATAAATGATAAACTTTTTCTTTCTTTCTGCCTGTTTGTGGTCAAAAATTATAAAGCAGTGTCTGCACTATCTCCTACCTACACACTTTCTCATGTCTGTCCATTAAGAAGATCTCAGAATTTTTCCCTTATTTCATAAAAAAGAAAGATTCATGGTAACATGATGACTTAACTAAAAATAATTTAATGTGCTGGATTAAGATGGCTTGAAAGGAGAATGGAAGAGTTATCTGGCAATTTATCAAGATGCTTTATCTTTAAGACACTCCTCACATAAACACAGCTCATAAATCTGAAAGTCTGACTATTTTAGCAGTGGTTGGAACATTTTTACCAAAGAAAATTCAATTAATAAGAAAGAGATCTTTAATAATAGAATTACAATATTCCTGAGCTTTTTCTCTTGCTGCTGCTGCTGCTAAGTCACATCAATTGTGTCCGACTCTGTGTGACCCCATAGACGGCAACCCACCAGGCTCCTCTGGCCCTGGGATTCTCCAGGCAAGAACACTGGAGTGGGTTGCCATTTCCTTCTCCAATCATGAAAGTGAAAAGTGAAAGTGAATTCGCTCAGTCGTGTCCAACTCTTAGCAACCCCATGGACTGCAGCCCATCAGGCTCCTACATCCATCAGATTTTCCAGGTGAGAGTACTGGCATGGGGTGCCATTGCCTTCTCCGAGCTTTTTCTCTTAGGTAACCCTATGTTATTTTATTTTGGGGGGCTCGAAAATCACTGAAGATGGTGACTGCAGCCATTAAATTAAAAGACATTTACTCCTTGGAAGGAAAGTTATGACCAACCTAGACAGCATATTAAAAAGCAGATTAAAAGCTTCTGCACATCAAAGGAAACTATTAGCAAGGTGAAAAGACAGCCTTCAGAATGGGAGAAAATAATAGCAAATGAAGCAACTGACAAACAACTAATCTTAAAAATATACAAGCAACTCCTACAGCTCAACTCCAGAAAAATAAATGACCCAATCAAAAAATGGGCCAAAGAACTAAATAGACATTTCTCCAAAGAAGACATACAGATGGCTAACAAACACATGAAAAGATGCTCAACACCACTCATTATCAGAGAAATGCAAATCAAAACCACTATGAGGTACCATTTCACACCACTCAGAATGGCTGCGATCCAAAAGTCTACAAATAATAAATGCTGGAGAGGGTGTGGAGAAAAGGGAACCCTCTTACACTGTTGGTGGGAATGCAAACTAGTACAGTCACTATGGAGAACAGTGTGGAGATTCCTTAAAAAACTGGAAATAGAACTGCCTTATGATCCAGCAATCCCACTGCTGGGCATACACACTGAGGAAACCAGAAGGGAAAGAAACACGTGTACCCCAGTGTTCATCGCAGCACTGTTTACAATAGCCAGGACATGGAAGCAACCTAGATGTCCATCAGCAGATGAATGGATAAGAAAGCAGTGGTACATATACACAATGGAGTATTACTCAGCCATTAAAAAGAAAACATTTGAATCAGTTCTAATGAGGTGGATGAAACTGGAGCCTATTATACAGAGTGAAGTAAGCCAGAAGGAAAAACATCAATACAGTATACTAACGCACATATATGGAATTTAGAGAGATGGTAACAATAACCCGGTGTACTAGACAGCAAAAGAGACACTGATGTATAGAACAGTCTTATGGACTCTGTGGGAGAGGGAGAGGGTGGGAAGATTTGGGAGAATGACATTGAAACACATAAAATATCATGTAAGAAACGAGATGCCAGTCCAGGTTTGATGCACGATACTGGATGCTTGGGGCTAGTGCACTGGGACGACCCAGAGGGATGGTATGGGGAGGGAGGAGGGAGGAGGGTCCAGGATGGGGAACACATGTATACCTATGGCAGAAAATTTATTAAATTTATTATAAAAAAAAAGAAATAAACTAAATCACTCCAATAAATCATTGTCACAGACAAAAATAAATAAATAAATAAAATAAAAAGCAGAGACATTACTTTGCCAACAAAGGTTCATCTAGTCAAGGCTATGGCTTTTCCAGTGGTCATGTATGGATGTGAGAGTTGGACTATAAAGAAAGCTGAGCACCAAAGAATTGATGCTTTTGAACTGTGGTGTTGGAGAAGACTCTTGAGAGTCCCTTGGACTGCAAGGAGATCCAACCAGTCCATCCTAAAGGAGATCAGTCCTGAGTGTTCATCAGAAGGACTAATACTGAAGCTGAAATTCCAATACTTTGGCCACCTGATGCAAAGAGCTGACTCATTTGAAAAGATCCTGATGCTGGGAAAGATTGAGGGTAGGAGGAGAAGGGGACAACAGAGGATGAGATAGTTGGATGGTATCATTGACTCAATGGACATGAGTTTGGGTAAACTTTGGCAGTTGTTGATGGACAGGAAGGCCTGGTGTGCTGCAGTCCATGGGGTCACAAAGAGTTGGACATGACTGAGTGACTGAACTGAACTGAACTGATCTTTATGTGGGTTATATGCATATATTTATTGAATGTGTATAAAGAGAACAAGAAGAATTCTCTTCAAGTAGCCTTCACGGTATTTTAAAACAAAATTAACTTCAGTAGAGAGATGAACAATAAATACAAAAATAGTTTTACACTTGTCTGGTGACATATCTTTAATATAAATAACACTGTTGAGTGCTGTTACTCATTATATGAATATAAATTGAATTTTCATAGCCATTGCAAATGATCTCATTTTAAGAGTCTCAGGTTTTTGAGGCACCAAGTGGATAATAACCAGATTCATACTGACTGCTTTATTATAATAAATGAACTGGTTTAATCTAAAAGCATACATTCAATATATATCCAAAATTTGACCTGCTATGATTTGACAGTATAATCATACAAAGTTGGTGTATACTGCACTCCTTTGAAGATAAATATAAATATTTTCTTTGAACCGAAATCATAAAACTTCATACAATAGTAAATATTTAATCAACACATTTAAAAGTGTGTTCTCAGGGCCATTAGTGCCCTTTATTAATGGGGAGGTCTTTACAACACTGTCTGAGAAGAACCATGTAATGGTGCACAGAGATAAACATTCTCCAACAAATACAGTTAATGGACTTGATACTATTAGAGCTGGAGGAAATAATTTTCCAAAATATGTCGCTATTGACCTAAATCCACATATACCCAAATAATGAAGCTAAAAATGGTTCCATTATTGCTAACATTACATGTGTCCAGGATCACATGCTTTCAGAACCACTCTGACATTTCTACAGAAGTAATGCAATAAAATATCATTTATAATCATGCCAGAGACCATCATGGCACACCTCTGTTATACAAAGTTATATATATAAAACATGATATAGAAAGAAAAAGACAACATAGACTTGAAAATCAATTCTGAAATTCAATAATCCAGAAATGTCTCTTTATAATACTATAAGAAAGTATAAGTTTTTTTAATGACAATTCTGTTGGAAGACAGAACAAACACTTGTCATATGGTTGCTGGTCTATTTTAACAAAATGACTTCTTAAAATAATAAAATTAATACTATTGTCAGTATTTCTTGTGTTACACAAAAGGGAGTAGAGCTTAGAGCAATTCATAAATTATAGTCCCAACATCTACCAGTTCCAGTTAGAAACATTACAGTTTACAGCTTCTAAGGTTGACAACATGAGGGAAAAATATCAATAAATATTCCCATGAAGAATATGTTGGATTTATCACAAAAAATAAAAATAAGACAGAAGAGACTATTCATCTAAAATAGAATGCTTTTATACACAAACAAAACCCTTGAGTCAGGTTGTAGAAAAGTTTGCTGGTGTAGAAACGTCTTTAAGACATTGTTCTCTGCTCCTATCCCCATCTTTAGCGTAGGTCAGGCATTCAAGAAGAGTGTTGAATAATGAATGAAGCTTGCTCCAGCAAAGATAAACCAATTCTTAGTCTAAAGGAAGCATTTACAATAATAGTGCACCTGGGTTGCCATCTCTGCAGGCATTCTACAAAGAGGAAACTGGCATAGGTTTGTTCCTTAAAATCTACTCACTGTCAATGGTGCTGAAATGTTCCAAGGGCAAATCACTAGGAAAAATACATGTAACAAAAGGGTCCAGAGTGTTTCTTTTTGATTGTATGATTTGCATTCTGTTGTGTCTCCCCTATTTTATACTGATTTTAATTTACTTTGCTCTTAATTTATTTCACACAACCAATCCAATTTAATTGCAGTTCTGAAAGATGCTTCCTTTTAATGATTTTCTTTGCATATTTTACTCCTTTCAATTACAGTTACCTGAAGAATCATACTAGAACAAGGACGATTATAGCCCTTGGTTGAGATGATGTTCAATTTCAACAGTGGAAGAAATGTGCAGAGTTCCTTCTTGTTTTTAAGCTGATAGTATTTTGAGAGCAAAAGAAATATTAGCCAAGACAAGCAATGAAAATTTTATATAATTTAAGAGCATAATGCCTTCTCTACAGAATTACTATGGTTTGCAGCAAATTCCACATCAAATATGAAATATAAAAGTAAAGCCGTCTATTATTTTGTACTAATATACCCACACTGCTTCCAAATAGAATATATATTAATTCAGACATCTGACATTGCTTGACATCAACACAGCATGACCTAGCTTCTGAGTTCCTTGCTTCTGTTTCTTTTAACCAAAATAAAAATATATTTTCTATATTTTCTCAGATGTTAATAACAGGGAATTTGAGAGCAAAAGATGCCCTTACTTCCAAGTGGTTAATTAGCTTACACAGATGACTAGTGGGCCCAGTTACTATTTTGCAACACTTTAATCATAATGCTTAAAAGCTAAACATATTTCTACAGTTGTTGTTTCTATATTACCTACAAGTTTTCTACATATTTAAGAAGAGAATTTTCAGATTTTAACCAACTCAAGGAAATAGACAATAAGATCATATATGATACAAAGATAACATCTTTCAAAACCATGATTTCATTTGCTTCATTTAGAAATTCTCTCAGCGCAGGTAAAAAATATCTGTCATGCCTATGTATATTTTTTTTTCTAATTTTATTTTATTTTTAAACTTTACATAATTGTATTAGTTTTGCCAAATGTATATTTTAAGTGTCCCATAAAAATACATCATTTGAAAATGCCTTCCAAAACTTAACTATTGGAAAAATTTTAGATATATACCTTACTGTGTATAGTAAGATAGGTAATTTCTAGTACAATTGAGACTAAAATATTTATAAGTATAGAAGGAGTTAAGAGTCCTTAATACAGAAAACCTTACTTCATTTTTTTAATTAATTTATTTTTTATCAAAGGATAATTGCATCACAGAATTTTGCTGTTTTCTGTCAAACCTCAACATGAATCAGCCATAGGTATATATATACACTCCTTTTTGAAACTCCATTCACATCTCCCTCCCCATCCTACCCCTCTAGGTTGATACAGAGCCCCTGTTTGAGTTTCCTGAGAATTTAAACAGACACAGAAAATAGACTTATGGACATGGGGAGAGGGAAAGAGAGGGTGAGATATATGGAAAGAGTAACATAGATAGCCAATGGGAATTTGCTGTAAACTTTACTTCTTGACATAGTATAATGTGCAAAACATGACCAAGCTTAAAGATACTTCTATTTCCAAGATCAGAGTGTAATTTGTAGAGAATCTGAGCACAAAATCCACATTTTTCTCCAAAGTATGGTGTGACCATATATTGCAACATTCAATAGTAAAGTGAACTCTAAATAACAAAGTACTAGCACCGTTTTCACTAAAATCTGGATATGCAAATCACTGTTATCATCTGGGTTATGTTATGTAATTCTTTATTTTTTTTTTTCAGAGGCTTCATGTCACTCAGTGTTTTAGCAGAAATAGAATGCTTTGCTCCAAGCTAGTCAGTCATAGAACTGAGACAAGCTGATGCTCAATATGACAGACATATGCACCTGTAATTTATTTAGGGCTTTGTTGATCAGACATGAGCTCCTGAGAAGGGACTGACATTTGATGAGTGAACTGGTGACAGGACAAAAAGTGTTTTCTGCAGTTTAGCTTTTGTCATTTGGAATATGAGGAAATAAATTTGTGCCCAAGATTTGTAAAATCAGAAAACATGTCTGTGAACTAGTTTTTAAATAAACATAAGGATATGTTTCTGAAATTTTTTAACGCAAAGCTTATTTCTATTCACAAACAAAGTCTCTTTAAATGCTTTTACCTGATGTGCCAGCAAAAACAAGACCAGGAGCTGACTGTGGCTCAGATCATAAACACTTTATTGCCATATTCAGGCTTAAATTGAAGAAAGTAGGGAAAACCACTAGACCATTCAGGTATGACCTAAATCAAATTCCTTACGATTATACAGTGGAAGTGATAAATAGATTTAAGGGCCTAGATCTGTTAGACAGAGTGCTTGATGAACTATGGATGGAGGTTCATGACAATGTACAGGAGACAGGAATCAAGACCATCCCCAAGGGAAAAAAAAAATGCAAAAAAAGCAAAATGGCTGTCTGAGGAGGCCTTACAAATAGCTGTGAAAAGAAGAGAAGTGAGAAAAGCAAAGGAGAAAAAGAAAGATATACTGGTTTGAATGCCGAGTTCCAAAGAATAGCAAGGAGAGAGAGATAAGAAAGCCTTCCTCAGTGATCAGTGCAAAGAAATAGAGTAAAACAATAGTATGGGAAAGACTAGAGATCTCTTCAAGAAAATTAGAAATACCAAGGGAACATTTCATGAAAAGATGGGCTCAATAAAGGACAGAAATGGTATGGACCTAACAGAAGCAGAAGATATTAAAAAGAGGTGGCAAGAATACACAGGAGAACTGTACAAAAAAAGAGCTTCACAACCAAGATAATCACGATGGTGTGATCACTCACCTAGAGCCAGACATCCTGGAATGTAAAGTCAGGAAGGCCTTAGAAAGCATCACTACGAACAAAGCTAGCTGAGGTGATGGAATTCCAGTTGAGCTATTTCAAATCCTAAAAGATGATGCTGTGAAAGTGCCGCCCTCAATATGCCAGCAAATTTGGAAACTCAGCAGTGGCCACAGGACTGGAAAAGGTCCGTTTTCATTCCAATCCCCAAGAAAGGCAATGCCAAAGAATGCTCAAACTATCACACAGATGCACTCATCTCACACACTAGTAAAGAAATACTCAAAATTCTCCAAGCCAGGCTTCAATAATACATGAGAAATCCCAGATGTTCAAGCTGGTTTTAGAAAAGGCAGACGAACCAGAGATCAAATTACCAACGTCTGCTGGATCATCGAAAAAGCAAGAGAGTTCCAAAAAACATCTATTTCTGCTTTATTGACTATGCCAAAGCCTTTGACTGTGTGGATCACAACAAACTGTGGAAAATTCTTTAAGAGATGGGAATACCAGACCACCTGATCTGCCTCCTGAGAAACCTATATGCAAGTCAGGAAGCAACAGTTAAAACTTGACATGGAACAACAGACTGGTTCCAGATAGGAAAAGGAGTATGTCAAGGCTGTATATTGACACCCTGCTTACTTAACTTATATGCAGAGTACATCATCAGAAACGCTGGGCTGGAAGAAGCACAAGCTGGAATCAAGATTGCCAGGAGAAATGTCAATAACCTCAGATATGCAGATGACACCACCCTTATGGCAGAAAGTGAAGAAGAACTAAAGAGCCTCTTGATGAAAGTGAAAGAGGAGAAAAAAAAATGTTGGCTTAAAGCTCAACATTCAGAATACTAAGGTCATGGCATTTGGTCCCATCACTTCATGGCAAATAGACGGGGATACAGTGGAAACAGTGGCTGACTTATTTTGGGGGGGGCTCCAAAATCACTGCAGATGGTCATTGCCACCATGAAATTAAAAGACACTTACTCCTTGGAAGGAAGCTTATGACCAACCTAAACAGCATATTGAAAAGCAGAGACATTACTTTGCCAACAAAGGTCCATCTAGTCAAGGCTATGGCTTTTCCAGTGGTCATGTATGGATGTGAGAGTTGGACTATAAAGAAAGCTGAGCACCAAAGAACTGATGCTTTTGAACTGTGGTGTTGGAGAAGACTCTTGAGAGTCCCTTGGACTGCAAGGAGATCCAACCAGTCCATCCTAAAGGAGATCAGTCCTGGGTGTTCATTGGAAGGACTGAAGTTGAAGCTGGAACTCTGATACTTTGGCCACCTGATGTGAAGACCTGACTCATTGGAGAAGACCTTGATTCTGGGAAAGATTGAGGGCAGGAGGAGAAGGGGATGACAGAGGATGAGATGTTTAGATGGCATCATTGGCTCAATAGACATGAGTTAGATTAAACTCCACAGTTGGTGATGGACCAGGAGGCCTGGCATGCTGCAGTCCATGGGGTTGCAAAGAATCGAACATGACTGAGCAACTGGACTGAACTAAACTGGTTTGCCAGCATAGACCTTTTTCGTTGGTTTATAATTCCTCAGATATTGTATATGTTAAAACACTGAACTGTTATTATGTAAATAAACTACTATAAAGCACAATAAATAACACTACATTGAAATGATGAAAATATACTTTTTGTGCATAATTGAAGTGAGAAAGTTGTTTAACTTTAGAGAGAAATGTCAAGATAGCACTATTATTCTGGCTAAAAAATGTTAGCAGAAAGAATAAGTAATAGGGATAGACTTAAAAAAAAAACCAACCTCCTATTTCTCTGCCGTTTAGTTGTGTCTTAAATGGGGGAGAGAGGGCTATAGCAAATATAAGAATGAGTTTCATGGCAATGGGCTTCCATTGTGGTTTAGCTGGTAAAGAGTCAACCTGCAATGTGGGAGACCTGGGTTCAATCCTTGGGTTGGGAAGTTCCCCTGGAGAAGGGAAAGGCTACCCACTCCAGTATTCTGGCCTGGAGAATTCCATGGACTGTATAGTTCATGGGGTCGCAAAGAGCTGGACACGGCTGAACAATGATCCTTTCATGGCAATATGTGAGATTATTAACAGATCAGTGACCTCTTTGACCTAGTTGACAATAATATTTTAAATGACCATCCTGATAAAAGATTTCTTGACTGTGGAAAAGTTAATATAATTTATTTAAGCAAAAAAGTGAAAAGTGGAAGTGTTAGTCACTCAGTTATGTCTGATTCTTTGTGACTCCATAGACTGTAGTCTTCTAGGTTCCTCTGTCCATGGAATTCTCCAGCAAGAATATTGGAGTGGGTTGCCATTTCCTTCTCCAGGGGATCTTCCTGACCCAGGGATCAAACCTGGGTCTCCCACATTGCAGGCAAATTCTTTACCATATGAGCCACTAAGGAAGCCTCAAGAAAGAGTGTGGCATGGGCAAAAAGTCACTTGGTTCAAGTAGAGAATCCTGTTTTTTTGTTACTACTGCAGCCATCTGCTGAATGATCAATCTTTCGATATTCTCGCTCAGTCCGATTTTACAATGCTTACTCTGGCAGGAGGATATGCAAGCTTTCTTTTGCCTGTTTTTATGAATACTTTAATTGGCATTTCCCATAGACCACAGATTAAATATGAGGATAGTTCTTAATTTAGCCTTTGGATTATCATAAATGTGGACCAAATATTTTCATTGGGTAGAGAAGGCCCAGCATAAGTGGAAATATAAACAGTCAAAATCTTTATGTATAATAAGCTACATGACTTAAATAGATCTTTAATATCTTTTGTTATAAATCTCATAAAAACAAAAAGGTTTTCAATCATAGAAATGTAATGAGTTAAAAGGTAACCATGGGAGTTCTTCTCCTACCATGGACAAATAACTGCTAAAAGAACAACTATGCAGCAAATAATAACTATAAATCATGGAAAATATTTAGAAAAAAATTCCCAAAAGCCACAACAGCTACTTGAATGCAACAGAGGGTAAATAAATACAGTCAGAATTGAAGAGAGGCTGAGATTGATGATAATAGAGCTTGAGAATTTCACATTTTTTATCACATTTAGCCAAATGTCCTACCACCTCACACCCCAAAGTCTGAACCATGTGGGTTGGCTAAAACTTTGATGGAAAACACAAAGTCACACTGTCTTGCAAATTAAAGGATAGTGTTCAAGCCACTATGGCCACTAGAAGGTAAAGATGCAAATTCTTGAAAAGAAGATGCCAGAAAAAGAAAGCTCCAATTAGGGCAATAGCTAAACATCTGATCAATCTTTGCACCAGATAAGCACAGGGAATACTCCAAGCAGACAACTCAATCAAAGAATGTAGTTTGGTTTATAGAAGATAAATGCTATTTTAAAAATTACTCTTTGGCTGAGCCTAACTTACTTCACTCTTGTTCACTCGAGTATATTGTCACCATGCTTATTTAACTTATATGCAGAGCACATAATGAGAAATGCTGAACTGTATGAAGCACAAGCTGGAATCAAGATTGCTGGGAGAAATATCAATAACCTCAGATATGCAGATGACACCACCCTTATGGCAGAAAGCGAAGAAGAACTACAGGGCCTCTTGAAAGTGAAAAGGAGAGTGAAAAAGTTGGCTTCAAACTCAATATTCAAAAACCTAAGATCATGGCATCTGGTCTCATTACTTCATGGTAAATACATGGGTAAACAGTTAAAAGTGACAGACTTTATTTTTGGGGGCTCCAAAATCACTGCAGATGGTGATTGTAGCCATGAAATTAAAAGATGCTTACTCCTTGGAAGGCAAGTTATGACCAAACTAGACAGCTTATTGAAAAGCAGAGACATTACTTTGCCAACAAAGATCCATCTAGTCTAAGCTATGGTTTTTCCAGTAGTCATATATGGATGTGAGAGTTGGACTATAAAGAAAGCTGAGCACTGAAGAATTGATGCTTTTGAACTGTGGTGTTGGAGAAGACGCTTGAGAGTCCCTTGGACTGCAAGGAGATTCAACCAGTCAATCCTAAAGGAAATCAATCCTGAATATTCATGGAATGACTGATAGTGATTCTGAAGCTCCAATTCTTTGGCCATCTGATGTGAAGAACTGATTCACTGGAAAATACCTTGATGCTGGCAAAGATTGAAGGCGGGAGGAGAAGGGGACAACAGAGGATGAGATGGTTGGATGGCTTCACCGACTCAGTGGACATGAGTTTGAGTGGACTGTGGGAGTTGGTGATGGACAGGGAGGCCTGATGTGCTGTAGTCCATGGGGTCGCAAAGAGTTGTACATGACTGAGTGACTGAACTGAACTGAGCTTAATTCATACTTCCTACAACACAGAATTCAAAATGTCCAAGGCAAAATCCACAGTTACATACCACAGAAAGAAGAAAATATGACCCATTTCTTAAGAGAAAAATAAACAAAAAACAATGCAATAGAGACCAATGCCAGGTGAAAAAAAATTAGGTTTATAGAGAAAACATTTTAAAATACAAATTAAAACTGCTCAAGAAGGATGAACTGATATATTAGAAGAGAAATGAGATGGAAAGATATGCAATACACAGGTATGGCAAAAATGTTAACTGTAGAATTAAGAACAAGTACTTGTCAAAATCTTTCACATTTCTATGTCTTTAATTTTTTTCATAACATAAAGATGAAAATGAATAAATGCTTTATACAAATGAAAAGTACTATAAGACAAGAGAAATGGTATTTAAGTATTACTTAAAGTATATTTTACAAAATTTGCCGTATGCATATAAATGTCTCTGCTCAATTGGCCTAGTCAATTCTATGAGATAATGTTGAGCAGGAAATATAGGTAAAATAACTAAACGTACACTTATATGTGAAAACTGAGTAGAAAAAAAAGAAGAGCTTAGTGGCTGAGTGAATGTGAATAAGCTCTGATGGCTAAAAAAATTATTTTTTACACAGTAGTTAGTCTTTTCCTTACTAACATTATTCAAGTCATTTTTTTTCTGAGCTTACATTTCTTCAATATAAGACATAGTTAATTTTACATATCTCCTAGGATTATTGTATGAACAAATGAGAGAATCTATTTTGGAAACATAACAACTTTGAAGTAAACACAAAAAGATATCATTATGGAAACAATGATACGTGACCTATTTCAAGGGGTCTCAAAGCCCAGTAACCTATGTATATTCCTGTCTCATTCCCTTTGATTAGTTATTAGTAATACTAAATTCCTAGTTGCTATGAAGATAAAATAAGATAAAGTCTCTGAGTACAGTTCATACATTTTATAGTGTTAGAATAATGTTATTAACTAATATAACTATTATTTTCTTATTTTATTAAGATTAAGTATTTTGATCACTATTTAACAGAACATAATAAAAGTACATATATATCATATATTTTAGGGGCTTCCCAGGTGGCGATAGTGGTAAAGACCCCACCTGCCAATGCAAGTAGACTTAATAGAGGAGGGTTTGATCCCTGGGTTGGGAAGATTCCCAGGAAGAGGGCATGGCAACCCACTCTAGTATTCTTGCCTGGAGAACTCTATGGACAGAGAAGCGTGGCAGGCTGCAGTCCATAGGGTTGCACAGAGTCAGACATGACGGAAACGACTTAGCACAGATGCACGTAAACATTTTATAATTATGTACATATCAGTTCAGTTCAGTTCAGTCTCTCAGTCATGTCCAAATCCTTGCGACCCCATGAATCGCAGCACGCCAGGCCTCCCTGTCCATCACCAACTTCTGGAGTTTACCCAAATTCATGTCCATCAAGTGGGTGAAGGCATCCAGCCATCTCATCCTCTGTTGTCCCCTTCTCCTCCTGCCCCCAATCTCTCCCAGCATCAGGGTCTTTTCTAGTGAGTCACCTCTTCACATGAGGTGGCCAAAGTATTGGAATTTCAGCTTCAACATCAGTCCTTCCAATGAACACCCAGGACTGCTCTCCTTTAGGATGGACTGGTTGGATCTCCTTGCAGTCCAAGGGACTCTCAAGAGTCTTCTCCAGCACCACAGTTCAAAAGCATCAATTCTTCGGTGCTCAGCCTTCTTCACAGTCCAACTCTCACATCCATACATGACCACAGGAAAAACCATAGCCTTGACTAGATGGACCTTTGTTGGCAAAGTAATGTCTCTGCTTTTTATTTTTATTTTTTTTTAAACTTTACAATATTGTATTAGTTTTGCCAAATATCAAAATGAATCTGCCACAGGTATACCTGTGTTCCCCATCCTGAACCCCCTACCCCCTCCCTCCCCGTACCCTCCCTCTGGGTCGTCTCAGTGCACCAGCCCCAAGCATCCAGTATCGTGCATCAAACCTGGACTGGTGACTCGTTTCATACATGATATTATACATGTTTCAATGCCTTTCTCCCAAATCTCCCCACCCTTTCCCTCTCCCACAGAGTCCATAAGACTGATCTATACATCAGTGTCTCTTTTGCTGTCTCGTACACAGGGTTATTGTTACCATCTTTCTAAATTCCATATATATGCGTTAGTATACTGCATTGGTGTTTTTCTTTCTGGCTTACTTCACTCTGTATAATAGGTTCCAGTTTCATCCATCTCATTAGAACTGATTCAAATGTATTCTTTTTAATGGCTGAGTAATACTCCATTGTGTATATGTACCACTGCTTTCTTATCCATTCATCTGCTGATGGGCACCTAGGTTGCTTCCATGTCCTGGCTATTATAAACAGTGCTGCGATGAACATTGGGGTACACGTGTCTCTGCTTTTTAATATGCTGTCTAGATTGGTCATAACTTTCCTTCCAAGGAGTAAGTGTCTTAAATTCATGGCTACAATCACCATCTGCAGTGATTTTGGAGCCCAAAAAAATAAAGTCTTGCACTGTTTCCACTGTTTCCCCATCTATCTGCCATGAAGTGATGGGACCAGATGCCATGATCTTCGTTTTCTGAATGTTGAGCTTTAAGCCAACATTTTTGCTCTCTTCTTTCACTTTCATCAAGAGGCTTTTTAGTTCTTCTTCACTTTCTGCCATAAGGGTGGTGTCATCTTCATATCTGAGGTTATTGATATTTCTCCCAGCAATCTTGATTCCAGCTTGTGCTTCCTCCAGCCCAGTGTTTCTCATGATGTACTCTGCATATAAGTTAAATAAGCAGGGTGACAATATACAGCCTTGCCGTACTCCTTTTCCTATTTGGAACCAGTCTGTTGTTCCATGTACAGTTCTAACTGTTGCTTCCTGACCTGCATACAGATTTCTCAAGAGGCAGGTCAGGTGGTCTGGTATTCCCATCTCTTACAGAATTTCCCACAGTTTATTGTGATCCACACAGTCAAAGGCTTTGGCATAGTCAATAAAGCAGAAATAGATGTTTTCTGGAACTCTCTTGCTTCTTCGATGATCCAGCAGATGCTGGCAATTTGATCTCTCATTCCTCTGCCTTTACCAAAACCAGCTTGAACATCAGGAAGTTCACGGTTCACTTATTGTTGAAGCCTGGCTTGGAGAATTTTGAGCATTAGTTTACTAGCGTGTGAGATGAGTGCAATTGTGCAGTAGTTTGAGCACCTTACAGCTCTTGTGCATGTGAACAATAGCTTCAATAGGCCAAGGGCAGTTGCATGTGCAAATTTCTAAAGCACACCGAAACGGTGACAGTTGGGCAGTACTGAAATGAAGTGCCCAAGAGGAGCACTGTCTAATATATTGGTTTAATAAATGTTTAATGAAAGCATGCACTCTGGCAGGTTTATCACTATTAGGACCTGGAGACAGAGCAATGAACAATGGACAAAAATCACTAACCATATGGAACTTACATTCTAAAGGGTTACATGATTTGCAATGAATCAAACTCAGAAATCAAGACTTAAATAAAAGGCAAGTGAGTAACATAGGAAACATTGGATGCAAATCAAGAATGAGGGTAAACCTATATCACTATATGTAATTGAGTTCACAACTGCTAGAAGGGGTTGTTCCATCCCATGGGTCCTCCTAAAAAGCTCTATGAAGTTCATTCAAAACAATCCGTTAAGGGGATAACAATGAGGAAGACATTTTTTCAAGGGTTCCCATGGCCTGTTGACCATAAGTTTACTCCCCACAGCATTAACTCCCCCACACTACCAAAATGAACACCAAGAAATTTCCTGTAGCATCCACACTGTGGCCACCACTACCCGTGGTCTCTGCGTATAACATCAGTAAAGAACAAGAAGCTAAGTAACTGATTTGAGATACTCTCAGAGTATGTGTGTATGGAAGAAAAGCTATGACAAACCTGCTGCTGCTGCTGCTGCTAAGTCGCTTCAGTTGTGTCTGACTCTGTGTGACCCCATAGACAAACCTAGAGAGCATATTAAAAAGCAGAGGCATTACTTTACCAAAAAAAGGTCTGTATAGTCAAAGCTATGATTTTTCCAGTAGTCATGTATGGATATTAGAGTTGGACCAGAAAGAAGGCTGAAAACTGAAGAATTGATGCTTTCAAACTATGGTGTTGGAGAAGTCTTTTCAGAGTCTCTTGGACTACAAGGAGATCAAACCAGTCAATCCTAAAGGAAATCTTGAATATTCATTGGAAGGACTGATGCTGTAGCTGAAGCTCCATTACTTTGGCCACCTGATGTGAAGAGCTGACTCATTTGAAAAGACCCTGATGCTGGGAAAGATAGAGAACAGCAGGAGAAAGGGACAACAGGAGACAAGACGGTTGGATGGCATCACTGACTCAATGCACATGAGTTTGAGCAAGCTTCAGGAGATAGTGATGAACAGGGAAGCCTGGAGTGCTGCAATCTAATGGGGTCACAAAGAGACACAATTGAGCAACTGAACAATAACAACAGAGTATGTATAGACTGGCTTCACAATAGCCATGGCTGGAAGTGAACAAATGAAGACAATTAGATATGAAGTTGTGCATGAGAGTTATATAATACAAATCACTTCTTGCACCATGCTGTTCCACTTGTTTCTTCCCTGAAATCCAATCCAAAACAGAGTGACTATACAGTTGATGGTCTACTGAAATCTCTGCAAAGTCCTAAGGCAAGAAGGCTATAAAAATAAGCTACAGTCAATCAACAATGTAGCCACTGATCCATAGGTCATTTTAATACTGATTAAATATATCTTTCAGCATTATTCTAGATTTATCTCACCTTCAGATACATTTGGCTACTCTGAGACCCAAATTCCCAAAAGGGATGCACTCTTCATTGCATTGCCCTTGTCAGCCTACAGCTGCTGCAACATATATTCAAATTTATAACTAACCCCAAAAGCCTCAAGAAACTTTGATGAGAAATCATATTCTAGGATATTCCTCTTCCATTGTTTAAGAGCAATCCTAGCTCCTCATTTTATTTGGAGTCAATTACAGTTCAGTTTGGCAGTTCGGTTATTTTTTTCTTTGCTTGCTGGTCTGCTGGAAGGAAAAGGCCAAAATAAATTGGAAATAGTCTTAATTTTCTAGGAACAAATAGCATTCCCTAAGCAGAAGCACTCTATCCATCACAAGGAATCAGGATGTTTACTATAACAGAATCTAAAGAAGTGAAGACAGAAAGTACAGATTCTGAAAGTTGATCACTGGGGTACTTCCATCTCTTGGTTCCTGGATTTACATATTCTAGCACTGGAGATAAAACATTATGTATCAATAGCCATTTTAGCATATTTACCACACTCTGAATATCAGCTCCCAACTTCAATAGGTGTGAATCCCTTTAAGGCATGTTAGCTAAGTATTCCATGTTATTCAAAAAAGCTACATGTTATATTAAACCAGCTACTTGCAATTGATGAAATATGTGTTAACACCTATATATCCCAGGGTCATAAACCCACTGCTTGACAGTTTGCTTTTGTTGTTGTTTTAAAATAGGTATCTAATTGGAAGGCAGTGTTGTGTAGGATTAATGCATAAAAGATTAGGCATTTGGTAAACTCTGTTGGTCAGAATGGAGAACACACTGTGGGAAAGGAAGACAAACCCAAATCTGAAGTAGTAGTCAAATTTTATTGCTGCCTCTTCTAGGATGAATAGTGTCTGCTTCAGTTGAAGTCTTAAAAAAAAAATCTCTAGCAGGGGAGATTTCTCTCTTTTGAGAATGAGCAGAGATGTTTTTTCAACACATGGAAAGTTGAGGGAAAATTAGTGGTCTGAGTTCCACGGAATCATTTATCAAACTGTCTGATCTCATTTATCAAACTGTCTGATCTCAAAATCTTATTCTTCCAATCAAGGTCTTAACTAAGAAGAGGAAATACAAGGGAAAAAATGACACTTTCAAGGCTGTGGATTTATCTCTTTTGCAATTTCACCTCCCTTATACATAGATCCTGACTTGATTTTCAACAGATTCTGTCTTGAGACTAGAGGAGAGGAACGTTTCCTTAAACTTCCATAGCAACCTTCTACTTTTCAGTTGATGCTTATGAGATTTCACCCACGATGTTATGTTTTCAAAGATCCCAATGCCAGTATCTCCATAATCTATTAATATGTAATATTTATTGCCTCTATATATCCCAAGAATCACAGGTAAAAATATAACATAATGCCTTACTTTCTATTTTTCTTTCACCCCAGTCCATCAATGAATGAATGATATAATGGGCTTCCTAGGTAGTGCTAGTAAATAATCCACAAGCCAATGCAGGAGAAACGGGTTTGATCACTGGGTTAGGAAGATACCCTGGAGGAGGAAATGGCAACCCATTCCAGTATTTCTGCCTGAAAAATTTCATGGACAGAGAAGCCTGGCGGGCTACAGTCTATGGGGTCACGGTTATAGTCACAGTGTAACATAATGCCTTACTTTCTATTTTTTTCTTCATCCCAATCCATCAAAGGTGAGAATACTAGGAATTGAAAAGTCAGTGTACGTTCTAGGGTTTTTCAACATTTCACTTAACCCCAGTAAGTTTCTTATTGCCATACATCTGATTAGTGATTCACCCATCCTCTGTTATCCCCTTCTCCTCCTGCCCTCAATCTTTCCCAGCATCAAGGTCTTTTCCAATAAGTCAGCTCTTTGCACCAGGTGGCCAAAGTATTGGAGCTTCGGCTTCAGCATCAGTCCTTACAGTGAATATTCAGGGTTGATTTCCTTTAGGATTGACTGGTTTACTGGAAGTCTCCTTGAAGTCCAAGGACTCTCAAGAGTCTTCTCCAGTACCATTATTTGAAAGCATCAATTGTTTGGCACTCAGCCTTCTTTGGGCTTCCCTGGTGGCTCAGATGGTAAAGAGTCTGCCTGCAGTGTGGGAGACCTGAGTTCGATCCCTGGGTCAGGAAGAGCTCCTGGAGAAGGAAATGGCAACCCACTCCAGTATTCTTGCCTGGAAAATCCCATGGATGGAGGAACCTGGCAGGCTACAGTCCATGAGTTGGAAGAGTTGGACACGACCAAGTGCCTTCACTTTTCACGTTGAGCCTTCTTTATGATCCAACTCACATCCATACACAACTACTGGAAAAACAATAGCTCTGACTATATGGACCTTTGTCAGCAAAATGATGTCTCTGCTGTTTAATATGCTGTCTAGGTTTGTCATAGCTTTCCTTCAAAGGAGCAACTGTCTTTTAATTTCATGGTTGCAGTTACTGTCTGTAGTGATTTTGGAGCTAAGAAAAAGTAACTGGAGCCTCCTTCTATTTGCTATGAAGTGATGGGACTGGATGACATGATTTCAGTTTTTTTTAAGGTTGAGTTTCAAGCCAGTTTTCTCATTCTCCTTTTTCACCCTCATCAAGAGATTCTTTAGGGCTTTGAGGTATGTTTTAAGGAGTTTGGCCCTGAGGCAGAAGAGCCTTTGGAGGATTTTGCGAGGAGATTGTCATGTCTTGACTTTTTAAAATTATAATAGCCTTGCCAGCTGTCTAGAGAACAGACTATATAAGGGGAAAGAGCTGAAGCATGAAAATACATTGAGGCTATCACAGCAATCTAGTGAGATAAATAAGCTCTTGATCCAAAATGGTAGTGATGGAGAGAGTAAGAAGTTATCAATAATGAATATATTTGGAAGGTAGACACAGAATCATTTGTTGAGAGATTTTATGTGGGATCTAAGATCACAGACTTGAACAATTCAAAGGACTGAAATGGGAAAGAAGTTGTATTACATTTATTGTTTTTAATTTACCCCCTGAACAACTGATATCATCATCGTGTAGATGAGGAAACAGGTTAAAGAGAAGTTAAGTGTAATATACAAGGGAACCAATACTGAAGAACTGATATTTGAAAATATGTCTACTGATCTCCAAGTCAGATGTTTTGCTGTCTTATACCACACTTCCTTTTCAAAGAGCATTTCTGGAAATGTGACAGGAATGACTATTCTGAGTCATATACCATTGAGTTAGAACACTTCATATATATTTTTTTTTTTTTCTGCTAAACCACAAGATTTTGGAAGAAATGAAATTTGAAGTATAGATTAAGTGACCTCAATCTTAGCAGTAGTAGGAAGACTTTACAATTATTTTGAAGTTACAAAAATTGAAGCATGAAACCCTAAGAATTGTGAATGAAATCACCATCTTCACAATCCAAATTATCCAAACCAATGAGCATATCCATGGCTATTGGAATCTTCAAGAAGCTATGTGGTTGTTAAGTCCTTAATACCGGTAGTCATACTGTTTTATCAACATAAAAAAACGCCTCATGCTTCATACTTTAACCAATAGATGTTATCCTTTAGTGAAAAATAACACCTAAATGAGCAATCATCTTGAAGGAAAAGAGATGTACTCTGGGAATCCCAGCTACTTAATTTGTTGGTTTGGCAGGAGGGTAGGAAAGAAGTAATTCTATTTCTGGAAAATAAAATGTCTAAAGGTTGTACTCTTTTACTCGTGAAATTCATCTAGGCATAGTGCTCCCACTAATCTCTCAAGGAACTCTAACTTTTGGTCAGTATCCTTAAGCATGAAGAATTACAGGAAAAACTGTCTAGCTTCACTACACTGAAAATCTATAGAAATGAAAAATGGTAAATGTCATTACTCTGGGTTTATAATTTTCAATTATTTTAAGAATTCCACAGAGTGAATGTCCAGTGGGAAAAGACTGTAAATATGAAAAGAAATAATGACTAATATCAAATGTCTTGAAATAACATCACTAAAATTGAATCCTTGAGGAATTGAAAGAGCACTTTGATTACTGCATTTTAAGTAGAACATTTGTATCTCAATTATTAGTAATTGATTTAGAGATTTAACTCCACTGAGACATTAAAACTGAGCAAATGTCTCAGTCTACTAAAATTAATTCTGTGCTGTTAAATATTTGTTAAGATAAAAACTTAATTCCCATGCATGCTGAAAGTTCCAATTTTTGGTAGAATTCTGAGTCTAAATTTATAACATCATCACTCAGATTCATCTATAATTGTGAAAAAGGAAAATATTGATTATATTAAAATAGGACTAAATATATAGGCTACTGTAATTGGGCAAAATTTGGAAACTTTCAAGTCTATGAATGTAATATGCATTTCCTATATATTATACATAAAGAATTTATGACTCAACATAAAGCTATCAAATATCAAAATATTTTATTATAATGACTCAAGAGTAAAAAGTATTTAATAAATATTTTTCTTCAACAAAATGTGCATAATGTATTAAAAAAGTACTCTTTAAATATACATATAAAAAACAGAAACATCTTTAAATATCTGAGAGTTTTAAGTAATTAAACAAGTTATTAAAACTTCAGGATTAAATCAGCATATGCCATTAAGGAGATGTATGTACAGTGCTAAAAGGTTTCAGGGAAGATTCTACTCCCAGCTATGATAAGGACAGGAACCAATCTGAAGCTAATGATTTGGTATACAGTGACTAGATATGAATTAAGTTATTAAGTAAAATATAAAGTAAAATCTTGGCAATACAAAATTCTTCATTAATAACAGACTCACCTGAGACACTGAGGTGAAAGCATTGTTAAATCCACTATACATTTCCTTTCCTTCCTAAAATGAGTCCAAATAACATGAGATAGCTTTTACTTTATGATTCAATATCTTCATTATAGTTGTTAGTTATTCTTGTACACTCCAGCTGAGTTTATATAATGGTTCAGCTGGAAATGGTATTGTACATGGGGTTAAAAGTATAGTAACTATAATGGAAACTGGAACTCGATTCCTTATGGAAAGATATCAATCTTTTCTTAAATCTTTTTTTATTTTTTTCTTGGTAAATTTTGTCTTCACAATGTTGCTTGCAAGGATGAATACTTGCACAAATTCCTGAATTTCACAGCACAGTTTTGTGTGAGTATGTGTGTGTGTGCATATTCACAGGTTTAGGTAGAGAATCAAAGGCCAAAGCTGTTTCTCCTCAAATGACTTTCTCCAATATTCTTGAACTCTGTAGCATAATTTAAAAACAACATCTGATTTATACACCAATACACAGAAAACAAACCTGAACTTATCATTTTAGATCATTTGAAACATACCTGACTTTGTTATGAAGGAGTGGTAATACCATTTTGAGAATCTGTGGTAAAATTTCTTAAGGAAACCTTGATCCAATGTCTATATATTTCATCATCCGAGGAAAACATTTTTGTATGCCTGACACTAGGTAATACTCATTCCTTGGTTTTGACTTTTAACATAACTTCAGAAATAAAAGTTTTCTTCATAGTGCAGCTAATCATTCTCCTGTCTCAAGAGTCACAGAAACTGAAGGAGAATTCAGGGGAAGGCTAAACAGATACAAGACTGCTGCCCTGATACTAACAGGATTAGCCACCAGATTGGAGACAACACATGCCCACTAGAAAATGCCTATTGCTTTACTTCTCACCTCCATACGTAGCACAGAATTCTCTGTTATGGTCTACCCTAACTGGAAATACTTAGAGAAGGAAATTCTGGGCTATGGGTTTCACTCTAGCCAAAGTGACACATTACAAAGCCACCACATTACATACCATTCTCTTAGGCTAAAGTTCAAACTTCTTAGCATATCAGACTTTTCAAAAAATCTCTGGCTTCACTTTCTACCCCTGTTGAACTCCTACCAAACTATACCCTATACCAGAGTATCACAGACTTGTCCTGTAAATATTAAATAATGAATATTTTAGGCTCTGTGGGCTGCAGTTTACAATATTGTCTTACACCATCAGACAGTGTAGACTTACAATTATACTCATTTTCCTTATAACATCATATACTTTCAACAAATAAATCTCTCTCTCTATCTCTACAGGTTTTTCTTTAAGAAAAGACATATTTCTGTGTTCTGTACCTATAAAACTATTATTCATCAAATAAAATGTCTTTATTCCTAAGAAAACTCTCCCAATCTAAGTTATAAGGTACTTTCAATTTCTCCCATTCAACTTTGTACATAACTTTATAATAATGCCTTGTAATTATTAATTCCTCAGGCCTATCCATATTTTTCATTTAAATATGAGTTCTCTAATATCAGTGTCAACACTTCCGTATTTTGATTTGCTAGTGGCTAGGACAATGACAGGGGAGCCTGGTGGGCTGCCGTCTATGGGGTCACAACAGAATCGGACACAACTGAAGCAACTTAGCAGCAGCAGCAGCAGCAGGACAATGAAAAGCACTGAGTGGGTTCTCATTTGATATAACTTGAATTGTAGCCACATTTGTATCCACTCCGCCTCTCCAAACAAAGGATTTGAGATTACTAACATCAACAATACAAACAATGAAATGACAAAGTAATATGTAAAAACAAAGCCATGGAAAGCTGGGGACTACTGCATTACTAAAACATGTATCAACATAGTTGCTGTGGTCAGTTTCAAGTTTGAATCTATCCTTTTTGGGAGCAAGAAAAGAAACACAATTTGGTATAATGTTTTGTGTATAAAAGAGATTGAAGCCGTGCACCATTTGCTTGTGACAACATTGACTTTCTTCAAGTAGAATTCTAAACCAGTCTCGAGGAGAGCTTTATATAGGAGATTCTAGTTGAATGACATGATAAATTCCCCCTCAAACTTTTGCAGCAAGTATACAGTAGTGAATTGAATACAACTAAAATGGAAGTTTGAGCATTCTTTGGCATTGCCTTTCTTTGGGATTGGAATGAAAACTGACCTTTTCCAGTCCTGTGGCCACTGCTGAGTTTTCCAAATTTGCTGGCATATTGAGGGCAGCACTTTCACAGCATCATCTTTCAGGATTTAAAATAGCTCAACTGGAATTCCATCACCTCCACTAGCTTTGTTCCCAGTGATGCTTTCTAAGGCCCACTTGACTTCACATTCCAGGATGTCTGGCTCTAGGTGAGTGATCACACCATCGTGATTATGTTGGTTGTGAAGATCTTTTTTGTACAGTTCTGTGTATTCTTGCCACCTCTTCTTAATATCTTCTGCTTCTGTTAGATCTGTACCATTTCTGTCCTTTATCGAGCCTATCTCTGCATGAAATGTTCCCTTGGTATCTCTAATTTTCTTGAAGAGATCTCTAGTCTTTCCCATTCTGTTGTTTCCCTCTATTTCTTTACATTGATTGCTGAGGAAGGCTTTCTTATCTCTTCTTGCTATTCTTTGGAACTCTGCATTCAGATGCTTATATCTTTCCTTTTCTCTTTTGCTTTTCGCTTCTCTTCTTTTCACAGCTATGGGAAATAGTTGGGGAAACAGTGTCAGACTTTATTTTTTGGGGCTCCAAAATCACTGCAGATGGTGATTGCAGCCATGAAATTAAAAGACACTTACTCCTTGGAAGGAAAGTTATGACCAACCTAGATAGCATATTCAAAAGCAGAGACATTACTTTGCCAACAAAGGTCCATCTAGTCAAGGCTATGGTTTTTCCAGTAGTCATGTATGGATGTGAGAGTTGGACTGTGAAGAAAGCTGAGCACTGAAGAATTGATGGTTTTGAACTGTGGTGTTGGAGAAAACTCTGGAGAGTCCCTTGCACTGCAAGGATATCCAACCAGTCCATTCAAAAGGAGATCAGTCCTGGGTGTTCTTTAGAAGGAATGATGCTAAAGCTGAAGCTCCAGTACTTTGGCCACCTCATGCGAAGAGTTGACTCATTGGAAAAGACCCTGATGCTGGGAGGGATTGGGGGCAGGGGGAGAAGGGGACAACAGAGGATGAGATGGCTAGATGGCATTACTGACTCGATGGATGTGAGTCTGAATGAATTCCGGGAGATGGTGATGGACAGGGAGGCCTGGCGTGCTGCAATTCATGGGGTCGCAAAGAGTTGGACATGATTGAGCGACTGAACTGAACTGAATTGAAAATGGAAGTTTAAAGAGCATGATAGCATACAGATGGAATCTGTTATCTTGGTATCTTAAATAATCTTTCTGATACTGTTTTGATGTGATTATCTTACCCAGAGAGAAAGAATAGCAGCTAGACAAATATAGTCATTATCTGCAGTAGCACAAACTGGTTGGTTGAGTTTGACAACCCAAGGAAAGAAGACATACAAGCTCCTTTGCAGGAGAAAAGAGGAAAAAACTACAAAAGAGGAATCCCCTTTAATCCCTGTCCATAAGAATAAGGCATAACAAAAAAACTGGTACATTTTGCCAATTTATTAATCCATTATCACTTCTTTGTGGAGAATTGAGTAAGAAGAAAAGGTAAAGAAAACTTGCTAATATTGTTAAATATTCTTGCTTCAATACTGAGCAGCAGTGGACGTTTTCTTGAGGAAAACAAAAGGACAAAATAATAGGGGTCCACCGGACAGCTGTTGCTACAGAAAAGAATATCCAAGAGCATAAAATTACAGCTATAATGAAAGAAATTTTGCTTTGGAACCAAGTTAATGTGGTTGGTAATGTAGCCTGTCAATGGTCATACTGATGCAAGAACCAGAGATTAAATTGCACACGTCTAAGATTTTAAAGGGGCTTCCCTAGTGGCTCAGACAGTAAAGAATTTGACTGCAATGTAGGAGACCCAGGTTCAATCTCTGGCTCAGAAAGATCCCCTGGAGAAGGGAATGGCTACTCACTCCAATATTCTTGCTTGGAGAATTCCATGAACAGAGGACCCTGGCAGGCTACCGTCCACGGGGTCAGGATCAGGGTCGCAAAGAGTCGGACACAACTGAGCAATTGACACTTTCATTTTTTCAAGAGTATTAAATTTCATAGGTCTAAAACTTCTTTCCTAAATATGACTTTCTCTTTTGGAGTTTGGATAGAAACCAGGGAAGAGACCATTTCCTGTCATGTTTTCATGAAACAGAAAAACCGATACTCCATACCACTTCTTTATTTCAGACTTAATAGTTCAATGGAGAATTTTAAAATGAATGAACAGTAGGTGACTATTTTTTGCCACATCTCTTCTGTGTCTGTCCCTTCGCAACACTGTCTCTTCTCTGCTGCAAGCACAGCCTCTGCTGGTGGCCTCCAGCAGCTTCTAATCAATGCTGAGGCTAACACAGCTTCCCTTGATGTTATTAATGGCCTCACATCTCTTAAGCTCCTCTTTCGTGCTTGTCTATCCCGCCTGGGTCATGTTCCCCACTCTTTCTGGTTTACAGGTAAAATAGTTGGGCTTTTTACACTCTAAAAGAGAAAGCGCATTTCCTTTTATTCGCTCATCAGATCTACCAGACATATATAAAAATCTTCCTAACTAAACTCAGTTATCTCTCTGTGTTAAGGGTAATTGTTGGGGTGATATTAAGGGTGGAGATGACCTCATATGCTAAGTGCCAGACTTCAGATAGCTGATATTTAAATGTCTATGCTTCTATACGGGTTTCCCAAACCCACATAGGTGGTGAAGATTCCACCTGAAACGCAGGTGACATAAGAGATGTGGGTTCGATCCGTGGGTCGGGAAGATCCCCTGGAGGAGGAAATGGCAGCCCACTTCGATATTCTTGGCTGGAGAACCCCACGGACAGAGGAGCCTTCAGGGTTAGGGTCGGGGTACAGTCTATGAGGTTGCAAAGAATCACACATGACCGAGGGATTGAGCACACAGCACACGCATGCTTCTATATTAAATCCTGTGGCATCTGAAGTTTTCAGTGATTTAGTTTGAACATATTTTTCTGGCTTTCTTGTAATAAGTCCCTCTGTGAAATCTCTGCTTCAGTCAACATATATTACCTGTTGCTTCTTACACACATCTGGAGGGCTTCATTGCTTGGGCCTTTCCTCAAGTGTCCTCTCTGCCTTATAAACCTTCTTCCACTCCTGGAATTCTGGTTGGTGTTTGAAAATCTAGTTTTTCCAACTTCATCTTTAAAGCTTTACCTTATCCAAAACTGTTTGACCTGGTGTGACCATAGAAGGATTCATAGAAATGGAACAACAAATAAGAACGGGGTAAGAAATTTTATCTCTATCCTTGGTTCAACTAATTATATAAGGTTAAATAAAACTGTTAATGTCTATAATTAATAATAATTATCCAGCTTATCATCCAGTTCTATTTTGATCTTCAGTAGACTTAAGATGCTTGAATTTATAACATGAAAATAAACATCTTGGAAAATTTTAGTGTTTTATAAATAAAATTTGTTTTATAATTAAAATTTGCTTAAATTCATTGTTATGGTTTCTTGTCTTCCTCGCATAAAAACAGGGACAAATGCAGTACCCACCTCCTAGTGGTAAATGAAATGTTATGTGAAATGCTGATCACAGGACCCGGCATGTAGGAAGAGCCCAATGCTTATCACAGTGGTTTTCTCTGCTTTTCGATTCACATTTTCCCATGATTTACTTATAGCCAGGTTTTTTTCAGCCTTTTTTAGTCCGAATAGTTTCTATTGCTATGTCTTCAAATGCATCAATCTTTTTTCTGCTATGCCTAATGTGCGTTAGTCCCCATCCAGTGTATTTTTAATTTTAGGTATTTTAGTTGTTCATCTTTAGAGTTTCCATTTGCCTCCATTTCTCTTATTTTATTCATGTGTTTCTTCTCATTCTAGACTAATGGAACATATTCATATATGCTTTAACTGTCTGCTATTTCTTATCACAGTTGTTTTACAGAAAATTATACTAAGAATTATTTTCCAGTGGTCATGTATGGATGTGAGAGTTGGACTGTGAAGAAGGCTGAGCGCCGAAGAATTGATGCTTTTGAACTGTGGGGTTAGAGAAGACTCTTGAGAGTCCCTTGGACTGCAAGGAGGTCCAACCAGTCCGTTCTGAAGGAGATCAGCCCTGGGATTTCTTTGGAAGGAATGATGCTAAAGCTGAAGCTCCAGTACTTTGGCCACCTCATGCGAAGAGTTGACTCATTGGAAAACACCCTGATGCTGGGAGGGATTGGGGGCAGGGAGAAAAGGGGACGACAGAGGGTGAGATGGCTAGATGGCATTACTGACTCGATGGGTGTGAGTCTGAATGAATTCTGGGAGTTGGTGATGGACAGGGAGGCCTGGCGTGCTGCGATTCATGGGGTCCCAAAGAGTCGGACACGACTGAGCGACTGAACTGAACTGAACTGAACTGATTTGTGATATGGATATTCTAAATTAAATAATTGATGATGAAATGACTAGTGGAATGTCTGAATGATTGATTTGGCATGATCTTACCCTTCATTAACCTGAGTTCCTTTCCTTAAATTCCTGTTGCAGAAACAAATATAAGACCACCTGAAACAAACTACAGTATACAGAAGAAGCTAGAGAGACACATGTTTGGAAGTGACTCAAAAAAGAAAATAACCGGATAGATGTTAAAGTTTACCAGTTCACAAAATACCTTATATGCCCTATTTCATTAGTGTCCTAAGGGGAAATAGGAGAGGTGCTGATTTTCTGGAGGTAAGAAATTAAACTTGGGATAAGTTTAATTTTTCTACTGACTGTCATTACAAATTAAATTTGAGTATGTGGTTTTTGAGGTTTTGAGGTTACATATATCACTTATGAGTCTGCCAAAATGAATGGTGAACAAAAGCAAATCCAAAAAAGGTGCTGACCATACTCTTTCTATTCTAGTTTATAATTTATTAGTATTTTTGTTTCTGGTTAAATTCTCTAGAGTACAGACTTATACACTGTCAAATTCCAACCACAACTCTATTTATCTTTCAAAACCTCAAACATCAAAACATATAAATAAAATCTAGTGAATAAAGAACATTTAGAAATGTTCTATTAGAATTTTAGATGTTCTATTTTAATTTTAAATGTTCTATTAGAAATTTAGAATACTACAAATTGTACTCACTATACATAGTGAGATACACCACCACCATATTTAAATATGCTTCAATACCAAAGTAGATTACAGCAGTAAAGACAGGTGACCACATATTCAAAGGTGCTACTATAAAATCAAAACATAAGATTTAAACCTAATGTTTTTTAACTAGTAATTTATTATGGGTTAGGAAACCAGCTAATCAAACTTGTTAGAAAGACATAAAATTAAGGACGTTTTGTGAATGGATTTAGTAATATCCGTTTGGTTGTTTGAGGTTTACAAAATTTGTGTTAGTGTTTTGCTTTTTAATGCTATGTTTTCTTTTTTACCTTTCATCCCTTCACTCATTTTTTTCTCACTCCTCCACTTGCATCTCTGATAACCTTCAATTCATTCTCTGTATCTTTAAACTTGATATATTTTTTTCTATTTTTCTTTTAGACTCCACATATATGAATCATAAGATATTTCTTTTCCCATCCGACTTATCTAACTCACTTCACTTAGCATAATGTTCTCAAAGTCCATCCATGTTTGTCACAAATGGCAAAATTGCACTATTTTTATGGCTAAATAATATTCCATTTTATAAATACTACAACTTTTTATCTGCTCTTCCATCAACAGACACTTAGGTTTTTTCCATATCTTAGCCATTATAAATAATGATGTATCAAACATGCAGGTGCATATATCTTTTTGAGTATTTTTATTTTCTTTGGACAAACACACAGAAATGGAATTTTTGGTTCATATAGTAGTTCTATTTTTAATTTTTGAGAGACTTCCATAATGTTTTCCACACTGGCTGCACCCATTTACCTCCCCGCCAACAGTGCAAAAACCAGAAGAAATTCCTTTTCACCATATCTTCATCAACACTTGTTATTTCCTGCCTTTTTGATACTAGCCCCTATGACATGTTTGAAGTAATATCTCACTGTGGTTTTGATTTGCAATTCCCTGATGATTAATGATGTTGAGTATCTTCTCAAGTGCCTGTTGGCAAACTGGATATCTTTTGAAAATGTCTGTTCAGATCTTCTGCCTACTCAATTTAGATCTTCTGTCTATTCAATCTTCAGATTGTCTGTCTTTTTCTCTTTTTGCCATTGATTTGTATGAGTTCTTTATATATTTTGGGTATTAGCCCCTTAACAGTTACATGGTTTGAAAATATTTTCTCCCATTCAGTAGGCTGTCTTTTCATTTTGTTGATGATTTCTTTTGCTGTTCAAAAGATTTTTAGTATAAGGTAGTTCCACTTATTTATTTTTGGCTTTGATACTTTTGCTTTAATGTCAGATTCAAGAAATCATCAGCAAGATCTATGTCAAGGAGATTGCCTTTGTTTACTTCCCTAACTTTCATGGTTTTATGTGTTACATTCTTTAGTCCATTTTAGTTATTGTTACACATCATGCAAGACAGTGGTCAAGTTTTATTCTTTTGCACGTGGCTCTCTGATTTTCCCAAACACCATTTATTGAATAGACTGTCATTTCTCGATTGTTTATTACTGTTTCTTTTGTCACATATAATTGAACATATATGTATGAGTTTATTTCTGGGCTCTGTTCTATTCCACTATGTGTCTATTTTTAATATTTAATATTGTTTTAATTACTATAACTTTGTAATTAGTTTGAAATCAGGGAGCATGATGGCCTCAGTTTTGTTCTTTTTCAAGATTGTTTTGACAATTTGAGGGATTTGAGGGGTTCTATAAAATCTATGAACAAGAACTATCAATTTATTTATGTTTTCTTCCATTTTATTCTATTTGAAACAATTATAAATTATATATTTCCTTATTTCTTCTTCTGATATGCCTAATAATTTTGATACAATACAAATATAAGTACATTATGTTAGATATATAATATTTTATTATGTTATATATATGCTATATAAACATATAAAATATGTAGATAGTAATAAAAAGTCACTTTATAGTTAATCTGCCAGAAATATTACACTGACATATTATTTTACCTAAATTTCAAATAAGTCTAAGTAGCTTGCATTTTTTTCTAGATATAGTAGTGTATTGGTGTGCACTGCTTATTCAATTTTTCATTCATCAAAAAAAGAACTCTTCATGGGCAGAGAAAAAGTGAAATCAATAGCTCCACGAAGATTCCTGATCAGGACGTTTTGCCAAGAGTCCTATTTTATAATGATGAATTAAGTTCATAAGGCACAGATTATTTGGGAGAATTTTTTATATTTTTATGTCTGGCACCCCACTCCAGTACTCTTGCCTGGAAAATCCTGTGGATGGAGGAGCCTGGTGGGCTGCAGTCTATGGGGTCGCGACTGAGAGACTTCACTTTCACTTTTCACTTTCATGCATTGGAGAAGGAAATGGCAACCACTCCAGTGTTCTTGCCTGGAGAATCCTAGGGACAGGGGAGCCTGGTGGGCTGCCATCTATGGGGTCGCACAGAGTCAGACACAACTGACGTGAATTAGCATGCATAGTATATTCTATTTGGTTTTTAGGCAAATACACAATAAGCCAGCAGTTATTCTCTTAAACACACACCATGAGGTATCCCTTTAAATCTATATAGGAAATGGAGTGCTATAAAAACTTTTCTGTCCACTGATTACCTTGAATTCAATAAATTTATGGAATATTAACTAGTTAGTTTAATTAAATTACTGTAAAATATTCAAGCTGGTTTTAGAAAAGGCAGAGGAACCAGAGATCAAATTGCCAACATCCACTGGATCATCGAAAAAGCCAGAGAGTTCCAGAAAAGTATCTATTTCTGCTTTATTGACTATGCCAAAGCCTTTGACTGTGTGGATCACAATAAACTATGGAAAATTCTGAAAGAGATGGGAATAACAGACCACCTGACCTGCCTCTTAAAAACCTGTATGCAGGTCAGGAAGCAACAGTTAGAACTGGACATGGAACAACAGACTGGTTCCAAATAGGAAAAGGAGTATGTCAAGGCTGTATATTGTCACCCTGCTTATTTAACTTTTATGCAGAGTACATCATGAGAAACGCTGGACTGGAAGAAGCACAAGCTGGAATCAAGATTGCCAGGAGAAATATCAATAACCTCAGATATGCAGATGACACCACCCTTATGGCAGAAAGTGAAGAAGAACTAAAGGGCTTCTTGATAAAAGTGAAAGAGGAGAGTGAAAAAGTTGGCTTAAAGCTCAACATTCAGAAAACGAGATCATGGCATCTAGTCCCCTCACTTCATGGCCAATAGATGGGGAAACAGTGAAAACAGTGTCAGAATTTATTTTGGGGGGCTCCAAAATCACTGCAGATGGTGACTGTAGCCATGAAATTAAAAGAGGCTTACTCCTTGGAAGGAAAGTTATGACCAACCTAGATAGCATATTACAAAGCAGAGACATTACTTTGCCAACAAAGGTCCATCTAGTCAAGGCTATGGTTTTTCCAGTAGTCACGTATGGATGTGAGAGTTGGACTGTGAAGAAGGCTGAGCGCCAAAGAAATGATGCTTTTGAACTGTGGTGTTGGAGAAGACTCGAGAGTCCCATGGACTGCAAGGAGATCCAACCAGTCCATTCTAAAGGAGATCAGTCCTGGGTGTTCTTTAGAAGGAATGATGGTAAAGCTGAAACTCCAGTACTTTGGCCACCTCATGTAAAGAGTTGACTCATTGGAAAAGACCCTGATGCTGGGAGGGATTGAGGGCAGGAGGAAAAGCGGACGACAGAGGAGAGATGGTTTGATGGCATCATGGACTCGATGGACTTGAGTTTGAGTGAACTCCGGGAGATGGTGATGGACAGGGAGGCCTGGCGTGCTGCAATTCATGGGGTCGCAAAGAGTAGGACACGACTGAGCGACTGAACTGAACTGAAACAATGGTATTTCTAAATATAACGACTGTATTCTTTAAAATAAATACAATCTTAAGGACAAAAACCTTCTGTATACCTTATGGTACCTGGTATATTAAACAGATTTCTCAAATATATTACTTTTCAAGTAGAGAAAGGTATTTTGTTGAATATTAATGCCTATTAAATTTTCTGAATGCTTATATGCTAAAAAAAAAAGTCACATTCTGGGTTTCCTGAATTAATGCAGTTTGACCCCAGATAAATTAATGTACATACCAGTACTAATAGTCAAAACATACCAGTGTAGGTAGTTCAAAACACATTATTGTTTTGGCAGGTAGAAATAGTCACATTTAGGCTAAAATTTAAGTAACTTAAAAAGTTGTAAAAGATAGATGTTTCCTGTTTGATCAAGTGTACACAATGGTGAACTGACATACTAAAAAAGGAACAACCAGGAGAGATTGTCAGAAAATTTAAATTTCATATATTTGTATTTTGCTATTTTTAGTAAAAGATGGTAATTTTCAGCAGAAATGATTTTGAAGAGAATAGGAGAATAAATAAGTAAGCACACTAAAAATTTAATTGGTGGCTCAGATGGTAAAGCGTCTGTCTACAATGTGGGAGATATGGGTTTGAGCCCTGGGTTGGGAAGATCCCCTGGAGAAGGAAATGGCAATCCACTCCAGTACTATTGCCTGGAAAATCCCGTGGACAGAGGAGCCTGGTAGGCTACAGTCTATGGGGTCGCAAAGAGTCGGACACAACTGAGCGACTTCACTTCACTTCAAACATTCTTAATACATCCACAGGTTCCCCATGCATCAGGGGGATGCAACCAACCATTCAGTCTTCAGAAGCTAACAGTCTGGGATCTGTAGAAGATCAAACCTGGTTTATTAGAGACAAGCAATTTTTATCCTCCAAAGAAACACAAAAGTTACCCATTGTGATTGTCTCATAATCTTTTCAATATTACTACTTTCTGCACCTTTAGTCACCATTTCCATGAAGATGTGTGTGTCAAGAACAACATCATAAAGCAACATAACTCTTTATCACTAATTGCTAATTGTCCTTGCTAATCACACACTATATATCAAAGAGTAATGAAAGTTGTGGGATCAATAAAACTAACATGAACATTTATTTTCTAAAATCAGAGTTTATTAAAGTTTTTTCATTTACTTGGCACTCCCTTAAATAGAAAGAACTCTTAATTGAGTGCTTGTAGGTCCTTTCTTTTCTAAGCTTTTTGTAGGCAATTTGAAGTTGATGAAACAAGGAAAATAAAAAGAAAAATCATGCCCTCTCACCACAAAGCAGAAACAGAAAGATCTCTCAGTTCAGTTCAGTTCAGTTGCTCAGTCATGTCCAGCTCTTTGCGACCCCATGAACTGCAGCACACCAGGCTTCCCTGTCCATCACCAATTCTCGGAGTCCACCCAAACCCATGTCCATCAAGTGGGTGATGCCATCCAACCATCTCATCCTCTGTCGTCCCCTTCTCCTCCTGCCCTCAATCTTTCCCAGCATCAGGGTCTTTTCAAATGAGTCAGTTCTTCGCATCAGGTGGCCAAAGTACTGGAGTTTCAGCTTCAACATCTGTTCTTTCAATGAACATTCAGGACTGATCTCCTTTAGGATGGACTGGTTGGATCTCCTTGCAGTCCAAAGGACTCTCAAAAGTCTTCTCTAACACTGCAGTTTAAAGCATCAATTCTTCGGTGCTCAGCATTCTTTATAGTCCAACTCTCACATCCATACATGGCTACTGGAAAAACCATAGCCTTAACTAGACGGACCTTTGTTGGCAAAGTAATGTCTCTGCTTTTTAATATGCTATCTAGGTTGGTCATAACTTTCCTTCCAAGGAGTAAGCCTCTTTTAATTTCATGGCTGCAATCACCATCTGCTGTGATTTTGGAGCCCAGAAAAATAAAGTCAGCCACTGTTTCCACTGTTTCCCCAACTATTTGTGATGGGACCAGATACCGTGATCTTTGTTTTCTGAATGTTGAGCTTTTCCAACTTTTTCGTTCTCCTCTTTCACTTTCATCAAGAGGGCCTTTAGTTCTTCTTCACTTTCTGCCATAAGGGTGGTATCATCTGCATATCTGAGGTTATTGATATTTCTCCTGGCAATCTTGATTCCAGCTTGTGCTTCATCCAGCCCAGTGTTTCTCATGATGTATCTGAATATAAGTTAAATAAGCAGGGTGACAATATACAGCCTTGACATACTCCTTTTCCTATTTGGAACCAGTCTGTTGTTCCATGTCCAGTTCTAACTGTTGCTTCCTGACCTGCATACAGGTTTTTAAGAGGCAGGTCAAGTGGTCTGTTATTCCCATCTCTTTCAGAATTTTCCACAGTTTATTGTGATCCACACAGTCAAAGTCTTTGGCATAGTCAATAAAGCAGAAATAGATGTTTTTCTGAAATTCTCTTACTTTTTTGATCATCCAGCGGATGTTGGCAATTTGATCTCTGGTTCCTCTGCCTTTTCTAAAGCCAGCTTGAATATCTGGAAGTTCACGGTTCACATATTGCTGAAGCCTGGCTTGGAGAATTTTGAGCATTACTTTACTAGTGTGTGAGATGAGTGCAATTGTGCGGTAGTTTGAGCATTCTTTGGCGTTGCCTTTCTTTGGGATTAGAATGAAAACTGACCTTTTCCAGTCCTGTGGCCACTGCTGAGTTTTCCAAATTTGCTATTATATCGAATCTCTGCTGCTGCTGCTAAGTCACTTCAGTTGTGTCCAACTCTGTGCAATCCTATAGACAGCAGCCCACCAGGCTCCGCTGACCTTGGGATTCTCCCAGCAAGAGTACTGGAGTGGGTTGCCATTTCCTTCTCCAATGCATGAAAGTGAAAAGTCAAAGTGAAGTTGCTCAGTCGTGTCCAACTCTTAGCGACCCCATGGACTGCAGCCTAGCAGGCTCCTCCATCCATGGGATTTTCCAGGCAAGAGTACTGGAGTGGGTTGCCATTGCCTTCTCTGTCATTGAGTCTCTAGTTTAGTCAAATCACACTAAAGTGCTACAACTGCTAAAAAATAGGCAGTCCCTCATTTTGCTGGTGGGAGCCTAAATCAATAAAATATGTGTTTGCAAAGCAATATGTTTTTTAAGTCTCTGAACATGTTTATATCTTTGACATATTAAATGTACCATAGTCATTTATTCTAAAATACCATAAGATATGCTAAAAATGTTTCTGCCCAATATTTTGTTGAAATATTATTTGTACTAGTGGCAAATTAAAAATAGACTAAATAGTCAATAAAAGAGTTACTATGAGGTAAGTTGTATATTTCTAGTAATCAGTTCAGTTCATTTCAGTCGCTTAGTTGTGTCCAACTCTTTGCTACTCCATGGACTGCAGCATGCCAGGCTTCCCTGTACATCACCAACTCCAGAAGCTTAGGCAAACTCACATCCATTGAGTTGGTGATGCCATCCAACTGTCTCATCCTCTGTCATCCCCCTCTCCTCCTACCTTCAATCTTTTCCAGCATCAGGTCTTTTCCAGTGAGTCAGTTCTTTGCATCAGGTGACCAAAGTATTGGAGTTTCAGCCTCAGCATCAGTCCTTCCAATGTATATTCAGGACTGATTTCCTTTAGGATGGACTGGTTTCCAGTAATACATTTACCAAAAACATGAAAAAACATTTTAAAAAGATTTTAGAAGTTATTTCCATACAGGTAACATGATATAATGTACATGGCACCTCCACACTTAGGCTGTGGAGTGGAAACCTAATCTCAGTTAACTACTAGTTAGCTTGATGATGTTGTGCGGGTGAGTTACTTAACTTCTCCATATCTCTGGTTCCTTATCTGTAAAATGATGAAAGTGAATGTGTTAGCTGCTTAGTTGCATCCAACTCTTTTGCAACCCCATGGACTATTACCTGCCAGGCTCCTCTGTCCATGGGGTCTACAGGCAGGAATACTGGATGGATAGCCATTCCCTTCTCAATGAGATCTTCCCGACCCAGGGACTGAACCAATTTCTCTTCCATTGCAGGCAGGTTCTTTACTGTCTGAGCCATCAGGGAAGCCCAGAAAGTAAGGACAATCATATGATTTACCTCATTGGGCCATTGTGAGCAACGAATGAAATATTGCATGTAAAGGGACTATAGCATACCTCACACAGAAATCCGTCATAAATATTAGCTCTTACTACGACTTGTATAAAATTATAATACCTAAATGTGTGTGATGTGAAAAAATACTTAGAGGCAAGTATTATAAATTGCACCCAAATGTTAAAGGTTGTAGTTTTTTAATGGCATGTAAGGTTTTTTCTGTCTTTATATGATCACTAGCTTTTCTACACTTTTCTACATTCACTGTTTTTTTCCACTGATAAAAAGTAATGTTTAATTATCATATAAGATTAAATGTTTAAATGTCTGAAAATTTTTGTAGAGAATCTCTACTTATAAATAAGCATCTCTGTGTCAAGAGGAAAATGTCAACTTTGTTGTTCAATCACAAGTTCAAGCTATAGATTATATCAATTAGTTTGTCATTAAATGCTAGTATACTTCCAAGAGAAATCAGAGAGACACAATTTAACACCCTCAGATGCCCTTAATTAGTTCAATAGCTCACTTATTCTCTTGATTAAAAATAAATGTCTATATGGCTAGTCATATAATATTCTACTTGCCATTATTCAAAGACTACATTTCAAAACTAATCAGTATTAATGGAGGATGAATTCAAGTACAGAATGACTTGTTATTTTGACTAAGTCTATATTATAACATGCCCTTTGCTATTCTGTTTGTCAATGGGTTTCTTCTTTCTTGGTCTTTGTCATTTCATATCTATTTCTAATGTCATTTGTGAGTCTTAACTTAAACTGTAACTAGGGTTTCCAGCTTAATTTGCCCAAGGCAAAACTGTTCACTGCAATTATGCTAGACACCATCAATAAGTAATCATTGTAATTTTAGCATCAATGGCAAATTTAATAGGCATGAGCAAAAAGGTTTATAATAGTACTTAATTTTCAGAATGCTGAGTTGTAAAAAAGTGGTTTCATAGAGAGAAAGCAATAGTATATATTATATGAGGTAGGTAATATTCTTTTTATTTTAACACTTGCTCACTTTATGTGATAGTAACAGGATTCAATTATATAATGATTCTCAAGTCTACCCTAAAGCACACACAGAGAAAACAAAATATAATGCTCCTAAAAATTTGAATGTGTGGAAATCATAAGATTCTAGAAGTGATCCTGATATTGCTAAAGCCTGCCCAATGTCATGAGATGCACTCACTTTCATAGGCCTGCAGTCTCTTTAAGTAAATTACAATTCCTAATGTATTAAATAACTCTACTCACCTGACAGAACATCTGGCTTTCAACCAAGAGTGTTTTTTCCTCCAGGGGAATTGTGGCACAATCTGAAGCCATATTTGACTGTCACTATTGGAAAGCTACTACTTGCATTTATGAGTTAAAGACCAGGGGTGCTGCTAAATGTCCTACAATGCATGGAAAAACTCTAGATTATAAAGAATTAACTGGCCTCAAATATCAATAGTGTTGAGTTTGAGAAACTCTGTATTATGGAATTGGTAGCCCTCGTTTATGCTAACTTAGCACCTAGCACTTCTGAATTATATTTATCACAGTCTTGTTTCTTCCACCAGGGTTCTGAGACAGAAAGAGAGAACATTAAAGCAAAAGAGCAAGAAGAAAGCCAGAGTATATTTGGAATTTGGTTTCTAGAGCAATACCCCATCACTTGTACCATTTTCTATTAATTAGAAGCAAGTTTCTAGACCCAGCCATAGGAGTGAGAAGGGGATCACACAAGGTTGTGAACATCACCAAGATCATTAGGCCCATTTCATAGACTTTCTAAGATAGTTTTTTCTTTCTCCTTTAATGATTCAGTCCCTTCCTCAAACAAAATACATTCACTTTCCATAAATCCCCAAATCTCATCCTATAATAGCATCAGTTCAAAGTCATCAGTTTGGGCTCTTCCCTGATAGCTCAGTTGGTAAAGAATCTGCCTGCAATGCAGGAGATCCCTGTTTGATTCCTGGGTCTGGAAGATCTGCTGGAGAAGGGATATGATACACACTCCATTACTTTTGGGCCTCCCTGTGGCTCAGCTGGTAAAGAATCTGCCTGCAATACAGGAAACATGGGTTCGATCCCTGGGTTGGGAAGATCCCCGGGAGAAGGGAAAGGCTACCCACTCCAGTATTCTGGCCTGGAGAATTCCATGGACTGTATGGTCCACGGGTTGCAAAGAGTCGGACACGACTGAGAGACTTTCACTCAAAGTCTAACCATATAAATCAGATTCAAGGGTAGATATACCTCCTGAAATGTTATTCTTAAACTCTAAGGTGCCACACCATTGGGAAAGGGAACACATGGAAGCTAGTGAATGGTTTCTCCTGGATCCTTGCTTTTCTTTCTGATTTTAATCTGAATCCTTTAGATGTAATAAATTGTAACTATGAGTATAAAAACTTTTTCTGAGTTGTGTGAGCCCTTTTAGTGAATCATCAAGCCTGAGTGGTCTTGTGGACATCGACACCCACCCTCAATTCTTTGCTTACAAACATCCTTAGCAGTATCACCCAACTCATTACTCACATTTTCTACCATTCATGCTCATTAAGTAGATACTGTTTAAAGCTTCTGCCATTCCATAACAAGTATGTCCCTACCTCCAATTTCTAAGAATATGTTTCTCATTTCCTTTTAAGTGCTTACTGGAAAGGCTCTCAACCTCTATATTTTTACTAAGTTGTTTAGTAAAAACAGTTTAGGATTTGTCTAACACTGTGCTAAAAATTCTTCCCCACCTTTACACACTATCAGCTTCCTAAGCTATCCTACACATGTAGATATTTGATAAAGCATCACACTACTTCCAGTACAAAAATCTGTATTAGTTTTATATATATACATGTGAAGATATATATATATATATATGGATTTCTCCACAACTTAATGTCTTGAAACAAGAAACATTTTTATCTCCTAGTTTCTGTGGGTCAGGAATCCAGGCATAGTTTAACAATGGTCTTCTAACTCAGGGTTTCTCACAAAGCTACAGTCTAGGTATCGGCTAACGCTGCAGTCTTCTCAGGGTTTGACTTGTGTGCAAAAATGTGCTTTTAAGTTTCTCATGTTGCTGTTGACAAGCTTCACATCCGCACTGGCTGTAGACATCAGTCCCTTGCCAGACGTCCCCCAATAGAACTATCCAAATAGAGCATCTTGTTTCTCCCAAGGCTTGATAAAGAGAGAGAGCAGGAGAAAAGGTGGTAGAAAAGAAGAGAAAGAGAGAGAGAAAGAAACAAAGAAGTGGGAAGAAAGAGAGAGCCAGGACAGAAGCCAGAATAATTTTGTAACCTAATCTTAGACTTGATGCCTCATCACATTTGCTACACTCTGTTCATTATTAACAGAAGTCATTAAGCCCAGCCCACATTCAATGGGAGAAAATAACACAAAGGTGTGTATTCCAGGAGTTGTAGATCAATGGGCTGTCTGCCACCTCTAACCAGACCAGTAAAAATGAGAGGAGACACAATTACAGTATCAGGATTGAAAAACTACTATTTCTATACATATAAAATGATAATCAGAGAATATTATGAAGTTTATGCTACTACATTTAACAACAAATTTCTTGAAAAGACACAAACTTCCAAAGCATTCGGTTTTCTATTGTTGCAATACAAATTACCCCAAATTTAGCTTACCATTTATTAGAAATCAGAAATCTAAACAGACTTAGCTGGTCCTCTGATTAGGTACTCAAAAGGCCAAATTCAAGGTATTTGCTCGAGTGAGTGAGTTTTAGTTGCTGACCCTTTGTGATCCTACAGATTGTAGCCCACCAGGCTCCTCTGTCCATGGAAGTTTCTCCAGGCAAGAATACTGGAGTGGGCTGCCAGGTAGAGCTCTCACATGGAAGTTCTGGGGAAGAATGTACTTTGAAGTTCATTCCTACTGTTAGCACAATGTATTTCTTGTAGGTTTGAGAATGAGGTTCTCCATTCTTTTCTGGCTGCAGTCAGGGATAGCTCTTAGCTCCTTGAAGCTGTTTTCTCAATCCTGGGCATTCCCCCTCTGGCATCTGTGATCCAGCAACACACTTTGAATCCTATTTATGCTTTAATCTCTCTGATTTCCCTTTCTACTCCCATTTGGAGAAAACACTCTGCCTTTAAAATGATGATGTGTTTAGTGTAGATCCATGTCCTCTTTCAGTTAACTCAAAGTATTCAGTAACTTTAATTAAGTGAATTTACAATTGTAAAATCTTTTGCCGTGTAGCATAGCATAATTTGGGCTCCTCAGGTAGCTCAGTGGCTAAAAGAATCTATCTGCAATGCAGGAGATGCAGGATACACATATTTGATCCCTGGATCGGGAAGATCCCCTGGAGTAGGAAATGGCATCCCACTCTAATATTCTTGCCTGGAGAATCCCATCAACAGAGAAGCCTGGTGGGCAACAGTCCATGGTGTCACCAAAAGTTGGACACTACTAAAGCAACTGAGCATACACACACATGCATGGCATAATTATGGTCTTGATACCTCATCATATTAACAGTCACAGGTATTAGTGTGGAAATCTTGGGTTGACTATTATAAAATTATCTCCGTCACAGTAACTCAGGATGAAACTGATAACATGGATAGCCCTGTGGCTATTAAATAAATTGAACTTATGGTCAAAAACCTTTACATAAGGAAAACACTAGGCTCAGGGGGCTACACTGATAAATTCTGCCACATTTTTAAGAAAGAAAATATACCAAATCTATACATACACTTCCAGAAAACTGAACAGGAGGGAATATTTCACAATTCATTCTTTGAGGTCAGTAATCAAAACCAAATACATTAAAAGAAAATTACAGAGTAATATAATAAACCTCATGAACACTGATGCAAAAGTTATACATGTAATTTTAACAGATAGAATTCGGAAAAGGCAATGGCAACCCACTCCAGTATCTTGCCTGGAAACTCCCATGGACGGAGGAGCCTGGTAGGCTGCAGTCCATAGGGTTGCAAAGAGTCAGACACAACTGAGTGACTTCACTTTCACTTTTTTTTTTTTTTTTTTAATTTTATTTTATTTTTAAACTTTACAATATTGTATTAGTTTTGCCAAACATCGAAATGAGTCCATACAGGTATCTTTTCACTTTCATGCATTGGAGAAGGAAATGGCAACCCACTCCAGCGTTCTTACCTGGAGAATCCCAAGGACAGAGGAACCTGGTAGGCTGCCGTCTACGGGGTCACACAGAGTCAGACATGACTGAAGTGACTTAGCAGCAACACATGGAATTAAATAATAAATATATCCTAACTGGAGTTTATCCCAGGTATATAAGATTGGTTCAATATTTGAAAATTAATAAATGTAGTTCTTTCTCTAAACAAACTAAAATAAAACCCTTTTAATCATTTCAATAGACAAAAAGAAGGTATTCTACAGAATTCAACTTCCAATCCTGATTTTTAAAAAGTGGGAACAGAAGAAAATTTCCTCAGTCTTATAAAGGGCATCTAGGAAAATCCTAGAGCTAAAAATCATACCTAACAGTAAAAGACTGAATTCTTTCATCCTAAAATCATGAGCAAGTAAGTAATGCCTATTCTGTCTGCTTTTATGCAACATTGTACAACTTGCTAGCACAACCAGGTAAGAAAAAGAAAAAAGGCATCCAAACTGGAAAGGAAGAATCAAAACCGCCTTTATTCCCAAAGGAGAATTTTGTCTAGGTATAAAAATCCAATGCAATCTTCAAAAAAGAACTACCAGAACCAGTAACTACATATAACAAGGTTGTTGGATAAAATGTCAATAAGGAAACATCCATCATATATCTAGGTACTAGTACTGAATAAGTATGCACTGAATATTAGCAAAAACAACATTTACATTCCCATCAAAATATGAAATACTTAGAAATATATATGGCAAGTGACATGAAAAAAAACTATACAATGGTACTTATAAAATTTTGATGAGAGATTTAAAGACATAAGTAAATGCAAAGCTATATATCACTCATGAATCTAATTCAATAATATTAAGATTTCATTTATCCCCAAATGTATCTTATATGTACAATGCACCTTAATCAAATTCACAGCAGTCTGCTTTGTAAAAATAATTACAAGACAGTTCTAAAATTCATAGGGAAATACAAAGGACATAAAACTGACAAAAATATTTGAAAAACACAAAGTTGAATGACTATCTGTTTTCAAAATTTATTTTAAAGTTTCAGTAATCCAGATGGCATGGTATATGAACAAAGAAAGACCAACAGAATAGAAAAGAATGACTAGAAATAGACCCATACCTACACAGATAATTGATTTTTGACAAAGGTATTTCAGTGAAAAAATAATAAAGTCTTTTAAATAAATGATGCTGGAATAAATGCATATCTATACACATATACATACACACAGACACACACGTATATAGAGAGAAAGGTAAGATCTGTGATTCACACCACATATCATACTGAAAAATAAAATGGTTCAAACTTAAGTATAAAATGATACAGCCTCTAAAAGAAAAAATAGGAGAAAATATAAGTCAAAAATTTCTTAAAGACAATACAAAAACCATGGTTCTTAACAAAATTACAAATTAAATATTATTGAAACTAAAATATCTGCTCTATTAGCTTCTGAATAAGCTAATAAGCAGAAAAAAATGTTTTAAAACTTCTATGTGATTTTAAAATGTACCTGGAATACATAAAGAATACTCAAAACTCAACGATAAAATAATAGCCACCTCAATTAAAGATTTGGAGAAAGGTCTGGACACTACACCAAAGAATATTTGTAATTACAAACTTCCCTGGTGGCTCAGCAATAAAGAATCCACCTGCCAAGGCAGGATACACCAGTTCGATCCCTGGATCAGGAAGATTCCCTAGAGAAGGAAATGGCAACCAACTCCAGTATTCTTGCCTGGAGAACTTCATGGACACAGGAGCCTGATGGGCTACAGTCCATGGGGTCGCAAAGAGTCAAACACAACTGAGTTACTCAATAACAATAACAAGTTTATGAAAAGCCTCTTGACCTTATTAGTCATGAGAGAAACACAATTTAAAAATAAAACTGTAATGAGACAGAACTACATACTTAGTAAAATGTGTAAAATGTTTAATATCTGACCACACCAACTGTTTCTGAGAATGTGGAGAACTGGAAATTTCATACAGTACAGAAAGAAATAGAAAATGGAGCAATCATTTTGGAAAACAGTTTCACAGTTTTTTTAAAAATTAACCATAAACATACCACATTATCCAGGCATCTTATGTATTTACTAAGAGAAATAAAAGCACATGTCAATTTAAAGATCCATGCACAAATGTTAATAGATGCTTTCCTGATAATAGACAAAATCTGGTAACTCAAATGTCCATTAACAAATGAAAGGATAAACAAAGAGTTATATTCATACAATGGCACACTATTCAGCAATATAAAGGAATAAGCTATTCAAGCATGTTACAGCATGTATACATTTTCAAATAATCAAGCCAAGTGAAAGTATGCAAAGAGAAAAGAGTACATGTTCTATGATTCCACTACATAAGATATCAGGATATTTACAAGAAGGTTTAGTGAAGCTTATCAATAGATGTATGTAAAATTAAGGGAAATAAGAGATGGCTTTTAGGGATTACCAAGGTTCATGATAAAAATTTGGCGGGGGGGTGATGAATATGTTCATTATCGTGTTTGTGGTAATAGTGTCATGAATATATATTTATGTCAAAATATCAAATCATACCCTTAAAAATATGGGTTTCCCGGGTGGCACTAGTGGTAAAGAACCTGCCTGCCAATAAAGGAGACATAAGAGATGTGGATTCAATCCCTGGGTTGGGAAGATCCCATGGAGTAGGACACAGCAACCCACTCCAGTATTCTTGCCTGGAGAATCCCACGGATAGAGGAGTCTAGAGGGCAACAGTCCGTAGGGTCACAAAGAGTAGGACATGATTGAATCAACTTAGCATGCATCCTTAAAAATATATAGTTTAATGCATGTTACTTATTACTAAATAAAGCTATTTTTAAAATAATTTAAAAAGCACACAATATAGAAATATTTTATACAAATCATATTGGTAAAAAGTAAAAACAGAAAATTCCATAATAGAAACATTTATATTGTACTATTGGTCAATAGAATATAAGTACCAATAAGAGCAAGAATTCTTTTGTTTTTATCACTGATTTATTCCTAGGTCCTAGAATAATGCCTAACACATAATTTATGCTTCATAAATATTAATTTAACACTTGAATAAATGAATGAAGCATTCATCAGCATATTTTTGACAGTATAAGTTAGAGTCGACAGTACTCGTTTCACAAGAGCCAGTAATTTCATTTATCTTGTACTTGCACAAATACACCAAGAGACACATACAAAATCATTCACTAGCAGTATTGCAGTAAAAACCTCAAATGATACAAATGTCTGTGATACGTGACAACTTGACAGCATATTCATGCAATGGTATTCTATAACATATTAAAGAAATTATTATAGAACCATGCAGCAGTATGGATGAATCTCAAAAACATAAAATGTATGGGTGAAAAAGGTGGTAACAAAAGAAATGTGCAGTTTGATGTCAACGACATAAAGTTAAGAAGAATCCCTGATACCTTGGTTTTACTATTAAGGTAGCAAAACAATTGCAAAACTGATATATAACAAGTCAAATTCAGAATTGTAATTACTCTTAGGGTAAAAAGGAATAGGATGTGAGAAAAAGCACACAGTCATGGTCTATCTATGTAACTGCAAGTTTTTAGCTTAAGTTATTATTTGTCATTCGTTATTTATCTGCATTGTATTTATTATTTTGTACATATAAAATATTCCATTAAAGTAAAAATCATTTTGAAAAATAGTCAGGAAACGGGAAAATGGGGGTTGTGTGTGTAACAGCCCCTAGAGTGAAACAGTGTGGCTGGCTGTGTTGTGAGTGTGGGAGAGCAGTGGGGGTGTGAAGAGCTAAAGTGAGAGGGCGTTAATTGCTCTGCCAACACTCACAGTAACTTCTCTCTTTTTCCCAAGATGCTTTTGGAATGTTTCAGAGAACCGTTCTTTTCTGTTTATCTTTTTCCTGAGGGTAATCATCAGGTTCCTTTGCTCCGAGGGCCAGGGATATGTGAGAGGAATAGGAAGTAGGCTATCCTCTATACAGGTCTTTAATTAATCCCTTTGTATTCACCCACTGCTGGAATTTCAACAGGCAGAGGAACTCACTCAGTCAACACAAGAATGTTTCTGGTTCCCTCTCTTGAAAGGTTGCAGTTTTCTCTCCCATATTTTCTATCATTAACACTCTTTTTATCTCTTTTCTTGCACAATTTCATTGAAATCTAATTGTCTTTGATATCTCTACTCCTCTTTATACAATATTCTTAAAGAATTCATACCCTGTATATTTAAGAGAGTCACTAGCAAGGGAAGCAACAAGCACGTATATTCAGTCTGCCTTTTTGAACTGATTTTCTATATTTATTTTCCATTGTAAATACATATATAAGAAAAAATACCAAATATAAATAGGCAGAATGTTTTGAATAATTAGCTGTTTGCAAAATTGGCTGCATAAAGCAGCCATTTTTAGCTATTGCTTTCTACTGTGTAACTTACCATAAGACGACACTACGATCAGTTTTGGTTTCTTAAATCAATGATTCAAATAATTTATTTCTTGATATTTTAAGAAGAGTATCTGTCTAACTAAACACAGCATGTGAGAAAAACTTATTCTTTACCAACTGAAGGAGAGTGAGAAAATACATAAATCAGGTTTGCCCAAACAGCTAGTAGCTTAAGATATATAAATGACCAGAATGGCTTCCAGCTGACAGAGAGATGATGTTCTATATTTATTTTCAGTGAAGCACCAACATTTTGATTGAGTTGCTCTGCATCTGAACTCTCAGTAAAACTTATAGTTAAGTAAGTTATACTGAAGCGTGATGTGGATGGGCACCATGCCCTGAAAAGAAGTATTAATATACACATTAGAGTGGAAATGATGTTAAAGATATTGTTCTCTTTATTTTCCAAATTATTTTTAAACAGTTCTTTAAGGCATCTTCTTATATAAAACTGAGGCCTTTGTCACCCAGGTTATGCATATCTAAGTCTAATCAAATGATTTATGTCCTTGGCAATTGTGTGACCGATAATACAAGTATCTTTCCTTTTGAATTTTAAGTTTAAATTAAAATAGCAATCTTGTATATAATCCATTGAACTCCCAGACAAAGTCTCCTTAAGAGTGGTGTCAACAGAATAGCACAATGCCATGGTACTTATTAAAATGTGTATTTTGAGATATAAGAAATGAATTTTAGTTCTGAATTCAACTTTGAGATATAAAACTCAAATTCAAAATGAAGTTCTTAACTCAGGTTGAGTTACAGATTCATTTTTATACCTGTATTACAATAAGTTACTTGAACTCTCTATCTTGATTTTGTCATCAGTACAATGGTTAGTCCCTTAAAGAGAACACCTACTTGCTTGGATTACTGTGAGGATCAAATTAAACACATTGAAAAGTAATCTGCAAACTTTATAAATGTTATATATGTAATATGATATGCTGTTTGATAAATGTTTGCTCATGCTAATGGAAAACCCTAGATTGTATAGTATGAAGATTTTCTAACTATATGCTGCTGCTGCTAAGTCGCTTCAGTTGTGTCCAACTCTGCGACCCTATGGGCTCACCAGGCTCCCCCGTTCTGGGGATTCTCTGGGCAAGAACACTGGAGTGGGTTGCCATTTCCTTCTCCAATGCATGAAAGTGAAAAATGAAAGGGAAGTCGCTCAGTCGTGTCCAACTCTTCGCGACCCCGTGGACTGCAGCCTACCAGGCTACTCCATCCATGGGATTTTCCAGGCAAGAGTACTGGAATGGGGTGCCATTACCTTCTCTGATGCACCATAATATTTCTTGGTAGTTCTCTAACATTCCAAAGTTAGCACAGCACTTTTACACTCATTTGATCTTCCCAATCTTTTGCAACTTTTCTGGGTCTACCAGGTGTCCTCAATATTTCTTTTCTCTTGTCACAACCAAATAATAACTATGTGAGTTAATGTATCTTTAATGCCTTCTTATAATCTCTATAATCTCTACATTTTATGATACAGTTCCAGAAAATGTAAGGTTATTCCATATAAACTCTCCTGAATGTAATTGGAGAAGTCCAAATAAATGCCTACAATGAGGAGGAATAGCTTTAGTTTTCTATTGACACATTTACAAAGTACCACATATTTATAATTTATAAAACATAAATTTATTATCTCACAGTTATTTAGACTGGAAGTTCAAAAGTGTCTTGTACATGTCACTCAGTCATGTCCGACTCTTAGGGACCCCATGGACTGTGCCCACCAGGCTCCTAGGCCCATGGAATTTCCCAGGTAAGAATACTGGAGTGGGTTGCCATTTTCTTCTCTAGGGGATCTTCCCAACCCAGGGACCGAATCCATGTCTTTGTATTTCCTACATGGCAGATGGTTTCTTTACCACTACACCATCTAGGAAGCCCCCAAAGTGTCTCACTAGCCTCAAATCAGGATGAAAGCAGGGCTAAGCTTTCCTGGTTGGTGGTTCTGGTGAAGCATCTACTTTCAAATGTATGCAGACTGTTGGCAGAATTTAGTTCCATGCAGCTGGAGGACAGAGGTGCCTGTTTCCTTGAAGGATGTACACTGGGTCATTCTCAGCTTCTAGATACCAAGTCCTTGACTTATGGCCCCCATAATCTTAAAAACCAGCAACAATGGGTTGAGTCTTCCTCTTATTTCATCTCTCTTATCATCTATTCTTCATCACATCTTTCTCTGACTCCTCTGCTTCTTCTTTCATTTTTAAAGGAACACATTATGATCCAAGATGATCTTTATATTGTAAAGTCAGCTTATTAGATCTACAATTATATCTGCAAAGTCCATTTGATCATATATCATACTATATTCACAGGCATTTAACATAAATGGGTTGAAGACTATGGCTTAATTTACTAAAAAAAATAGGACAACCTAAAATAGATAAATAACCATTTATAAGACAGGAAAATTTTTTTTATAATTTTAATATTCTACAAAATATTCATAGGAAAACCGTTATGTACTCTGATTTTAAAGAAGGTATTTGCTTAATAAAATATGAAAAATGGTAATTCTGAAAGGCCAATCAACAATTTTACTATTCCTTAGATATACAAAAATAAGACTTTTTGATATAATATGTCCCTAAACTGTTCTTTTTCTGTGGTCTACCCTTTGCTTTCATTACATTTTGGAAAATTTATTTTTATTTTCAGTGTTTTGGTTAATATGATTTAGGTCAAACACTGGCAGAACTCAAAAGATGCCTTAGATCTTATTTTTATTTTCAAACAATATGTGAACTACACATACAATAGATTTATCACTTTACTATGAAAAGAATGAAATTTTGCCATTTGCAACAACATGATGAACCTTGAAGATATTATGCTTTGTGAAATAAGTCAGAAAGAGAAAAACAAACACTGCATGTTATTACTTATATGTGGAATCTAAAAAATGAAACAAACACATGAATATAACAAGACAAAGAGACTCACCAATATAGAGAACAGATTAGTTGTTACCAGTAGGGAGAGGGAAAAGGAGGGATAGTAGCCAAAAAGGACAAAAACTATGTATAAAATAAGCTACAAGGCTTTACTGTACAGAACAGGGAATATAACCGATATTTTAAAATAACTTTAAATGGAGTATAATCTATGAAAACTTTGAATTACTATGTTGCACACCCAAAACAGGGGCTTCACTGGTGGCTCAGATGAAAAAGAATCTCTCTGCAATGCAGGAGAGTTGGGTTTGATCCCTAGTTCAGGAAGATTCCTTGGAGAAGGGAATGGCAACTCACTTCAGTATTCTTGCCTGGAAAATCCCATGGATAGAGGAGCCTGGTGGCCTATAGTCCACGAGGTCTCAAAGAGTAGGACACAACTGAGTGACTAAGCACAAACACCTAAAAATAATATTGCAAATCAATTGAACCTCAATAAAATTATAAATCAACCCATTCCCTTATTGTAAGTAATGAAAGACAGATATTAATATTGGAATATATAAAGTATCATCTGTAGGAGGACTGACTAACATTGAATTTGAAGTAAGGAATTTACCTCTATGGTAAATCCAGCAGTAACTGGCCAAGTCACTATTGGTAGGTCATTTATTTTTTCTACATGTACATATTCTTTTCTCTGTTTTGTAAAATATTGCTGAATGAGTTGTCTTTATGCTTTACATACTTGGGCTAATTTCTCTAATCATAGCAATATAGAATTTTTGTTAAAATGAACCATTTGAGATGACCACATCGTGGTTCAAATACTGGCTCTGCTATTTATGAGCTAAGTGATCTTGGATAAGCTATTTAACCTCCTGATGCTTCAGATTCTTTATAATACACAGTGCATAAAATTACAGAAAATTAATATTTAATTTCTATGAAAATGTTAAAGATTAAATGACTATTACTTGTACAGTTCTTATAAGAGAACTTGGCACATAGAAAATATTCTTTTTAATTATTTTATTTTATATTGGAGTATCATTGACTTACAATGTTGTGTTAGTTTCAGGTGTACAGCAAAGTGATTCAGTTATAAACATACACATACCTCTTTTTTTCATATTTTTTCTGATATAGGTTATTACAGAGTATTGAGTAGAGTTCTCTAGCGGTGCTCAGTGGTGTTTGACTCTTTGTGACCCCATGGACTTTAGTTTGCCAGGCTCCTCTGTTCATGGAACCTTCCAAGCAAGAATAATGGTGTGTGCTTTCATTTTCTATTCCAAGGGATCTTCCTGACCCAGGGATCAAACCCATGGCTCTTGCATCTCCTACACTGGCAGGTGAATTTTTTACCACTCTGTCCCCTGGGAAGCCATAAACAGTAGGATGTATACATTAATCTCAATCTGCTAGTTCATTCCCCCCACCTACCTTCTCCCTTTGGTAACCATCATTTCCAAGTCTTTGCTTTGTTTCTGTTTTGTACATGAGTCCATTTGTATAATTTTTTAGATTTCACATAGAAGTCATATCATATTTGTCTTTCTCTGTCTGACTTACTTCACTTAGTATGATAATCTCCAAGTCCATACATGTTGCTGAAAATGGCATTATTTCACTTTTAATGACTAAATAATATTCCATTGTGTATATGTACCACATCTTTATTCATTCATCCGTCAATAGACATCCATGTCTTGGCTATTGTAAATAGTGCTGCAATGAACATTGCATGCATGCCGTCTCTCAGTTGTGTCTGACTCTTTGTGACACTTTGGAACGTAGCCTACCAGGTTCCTCTGTCTATGGGACTTTTCAGGCAAGAATACTGGACTGGTTGCCATTTTCCTCCTCCAGGGGATCTTTTTGACCCAGGGATTGAGCCCATGTCTGTTTCGTCTCCTGCATTGCAGGTGGATTCTCAACCCACTGAGCCATTGGGGAGGAATATGTATATACTTTTGAAGTATGGTTTTCTCTGGCCCAGGAGTAGGGTTGTTGAATCATATCTATTCTTAGTTTTTTAAAGAAACTATCAGACAGCTACAACTGTTCTAAAATGCTTAGTGGCATATGTTGTTGTTACTCAGTCGCTAAGTTGTGTCCTATACTTTGTAATCCTATGGACAGCAGCACACCAGGCTTTCCTGTCCTTCACTATCTCCTGGTGTTGCAGAAACCAGATCTTGAGAAACCAAGCACCACACTCAGAGAATTGGAGAACTCAGGTTTATTATATTGGCGGGCCCAGAGGAATTAACACTCCAAGCTCTAAGCCCCCAACAAAAGGGTTACAGAGTTTTCAACATGGACAGGCATGATTAAGTGGGTTTGCAGGGGCTGGGCAATTACAAAGAGCAGGACAAGGGTGAGTGAGATAAGCTCCAGTTCCTAGTATTGTGAGTCCCCACTTTCTGAGACTATGTGACCTATGTGATCCAGACTTTGCAAGGAGCAAGCTGAGTTACAGAGGCAGAAGGAGCAGGAGGTTATGTAAAATTTTAACTTTTCCTCTTCACTGGAATGTGCTCAAACTCATGTCCATTGAGTCGATGATCCCTTCCAACCATCTCATCTTCTATAGTCTCCTTCCCTTCCTGCCCTCATACTGACATATGGTTACCTATAAGTTTCAGATTTCTTAGTGTACTATTCATGATCTTCCATACTTTGATTATATCTTATGTTTCAGACCTAAAATCCCACTCTTCTAGACAACTTCTCCCCAAACACACATATCTCTCTGCTGAAACAATTTTTTTGTGACCAACAGGTTTATTTTGCACATTAAAATACCTTTAAAATGTCTGGTTTGTTTTTTTATTACCTACACTAGCACGATGGATGGCCCTCCCTCAGTCTTTCTACCTATTCAGTTGTTCTCACTCTGCAAAGCCCTATTCATAGTAATAATATGGTTTATCACTTGTGGATGCATAATACTTAAGTCTACAAATCGTTTGACAAATGTATACTGTTTTACTTTCAATACAGTTGTAGTTTCCTAAAGATAATGTTTTAGCTTCTACATATTCACTACTCTGCTATTATCTAAAATAATTGTGTGGGCTTATTTACTGAACACAGACATTATAATTTAATTAAAAACTGAAAATACACTCTTACTGAATTTGATCTTATGCTACAAATTAAATGAAATTATAATAGGAATTGGTAGTTCTCTATTATTCCTTTGTAATTTTACAGAACAAAAGCATGCATTTTCAATGTAATCATGGCAGAGACACTTTAAGGTAATAATGACATTGTATTGTTTATTTAATTTGAGAAATATGAATACATAATGCTTCCTGGAACTTTTTAACATAACAGAAATACAATTAAAAGTTCAAAACAGTCTTCAAAGGAATAAAAATGTATTTTGTAAGACAGTTTATAGTCTGTGTGTGTTTTTTAATTCTAGCTTTACTAAATATCTGAAGAAGTGAAAATTGAAACATTTTTCTCTTCCCTATAGCAAAGACTTTTAACACAACTACCAGGGTGCATACTAGCCATTTTTACTATGAGTTGTATCATAAATAGAAAGATTAACTGAAGAAGTGAATGAATAAGTAAAACTGAAATTTGTTTAAAGATTTAATTTATTCTATTATGTAAAATATTATAACATCCCCCATCACAGACTAACCTGGACCCAGCCTTTCTTAGTCAAAAGGC